>NC_092195.1:16543773-16843773 GCF_043641665.1 Enoplosus armatus
CTCAGTTGTATTTAAAATTTGCATTTCATATCTTTACACCCTCAGCACTGCTCATCTGTTTCCAGTCACATCTTGTTCTATATCCATCTATTCCTTTCCTTTTATTTCTATCTTTATCCATCCATCTCTAACTGAGTCAATACATCATACTCTTCTTGTCATCTGTCACCATACTGGAAGCATCTGTTGCCGATTTATTATTTGGGAGTCATCTGCTGTGCTGTTCAGAGGCCACCTCTCCTTGGCTGATCATCGGGCACACAGTGACAAATTTCCTGTATGTGCATATGTTGAGTTTTTCACTGCATTTTTGAACGTTCCTTTAGTGCTTTAGAAGTGCCACGACTGGTGAGGCTGTACGAATAATCGAAGGATAACTAACTATTCTAGTGAGGTCTGGTTGCAGGTACACATCAAATTAAAGGGGAAGGCTGCACATTCATAACTCAGATGAAATTAGTTTAGTTTTTATTTTTATGCAGTAGTGCTTCTGCACATTTTAGGCAAGATGTCGAAACACTGATTCACAAATCTAAAAACAAACAGGTTGCATCAAAGTTTTGCATTTGAGCTTTTCACCGACTTGCTTTGAAGGCTGATGAATAGCTTGCTCTTTTAGTGTGTTATTTATTCTGTCCAGCGCTCCTAAAACACAATGGGCCATTTCTGTTACTTTTACGCCTTTAATGTTTTGTTTAATAAGCCACGGGACCGATGCAGCATTACTTTTACCCAGTTTATCCTAGTCGGAACATTAAATGGTCTGGATAAACTCTCAGTCCTGTTATTTTCATAGGCCTTTTGAGTGCAGGTGCAGATGTAAAGAGACCACAGCAGTTGTGATTAGGAATGTTTTAACATCAGATGTGGGATCCAAATCACCAGACAACCACCCCTTTAGGAGGAAACTGTGGTGAACTGTAGATTGCCTGTAGGCAGCGAGCCAAACAATGCTGATGAGGCAGATGCTGTGTGTGTGTGTGTGTGTGTGTGTGTGTGTGTGTGTGTGTGTGTGTGTGTGTGTGTGTGTGGGGAAAAAAGGGAGTATTATATGTTCCCTGTTGGCTGAATATGACACTGGAAGGTGGCCTACCAAGTTAATGTACAACAGCAGAACAAATAGATTTAAATTGTGCACTCGCAAAATCATTTTTTTTCTAAAAATCCCTACAGAAACACATGCAGTTCCTTAGTCTTCAGCTTGCAAACATGTTTTATTTTAGCCAAAAACAAGATGCACTTGTACTTGCAGCACCTTGGAGGAGAGTCAAAAAGAAAGAAAGATGAACAGTATCCAATGAGAGGACAACAGGAAAACTAGGCCAAAATTAGCGGATATACACAAACCGTGACTTGTCACAGCCGCAGAGTTTGTGCAACGTCAACATGACAACATTTTGGGACAAAGAAATGTCTGTGTGTGTGTTAGCAGAACAGCACTTCTGAGATTTTGAAAGTCTTAGTCTGCACTGTAGCTTTTAATGCTGCTGTAATTGTTCTGATAGCCACAACACAGATATTAACACTCTTCTTCACACAGATACACCACTAGCAAACACAGACGATCACAAACGCAATCACATTTTTTCTCATGCTCACACACTTACAGTTACACACACACACACACACACACACACACACATCTACACACACACACGCGGCCTCTGGACCCCATGCCAGGTGGAGCTGTGCTTTCACAGAGGAACAGCAGGACCGGAGCGGGGCTATTTCAGGCTGTGGCGGCCAGATTGAATTAAAGCCGGATTAATCCCTGTAGAATTTGTGTCATTCTTCCAAGCAACACTAAATCCAAATCAAATTATACAACCCGCCCCCCGCTGCCACCACCACCGCCACCGCCACCATCCATCCATCCACAGTACTGTAGCAGTCAGCCTCAAGTGTGCGAATGTGTGTGTGTGTGTGTGTGTGTATATATCACTGTCTTTTCCTCTCCCTTGCTTTCCTCCTCTGTTTTGCTCCCTCATTCTCAACCACATGATCTATCTGTCCCACCACCACCACCACCACCACCACCACCCTCCCCTCAGCCAACCTTTTGCTCCTCTCCAGCTGTGACTGATGTGAGGAAAGTTAATTGATAGTGACAGCCCCTAAATCCAGTAGAGGAATCGTTAAATGAAAGAGGACTTTTAGGGCGGTCACTGGGTTCAGTCAATTTACTTTTTTTTTTGCCTGGTACTGGCCTCACACCATCACTTACTACAGTTACTCACACAGACAAACACACACACACAAATCATATAAAACAGCAGGACTGATCATCTGGATGTCGGTCATCCGGCATCACTCCAACTGACATTTAAAGGAACATATCAAGTTTTGGGGAGAATGATCTTCCTCATAAATAGACATCAAGTTCAACCCTGTGAACCTTGTAGGTCATTTTTCACGGCATTCTACATTTTGGCACGATGTTGGCTGCTGGTTGGTGATTGGCATTTTATCAAAGGTTTCAACTTGAGAATTACCAGCAGCTGTAAAACTAAACGGTTAGTGATTTATGCTGTCATCTGCTTTTACGAACCCCCAAAAAGCTTGGCAGTTTGAGTTGGGTCCAGCACATTTCATTTCACATCTCCATGGTGATGTCTGATGTCCAGTAGCACCTTCAAACTTCCCGAGACTCTTGTTTAATGTTTTTTCTTCTATTTATTGCTGAAGCACGTATCATCTATGACAGAAATAATGGATTACGTGCAGTGGAACCTGGGATGATCACTGCCCAAGACATCTTCTGGCCAACCAGCCCCCCGTAAGCAGTGCGACCGCCCCAGGAAGAGAGCCGGGATAAGAGCTAAACTAATCCAGCTTGGTCCTTTTACCGTATCAGCTGCATTGAATTGATGATATTTCCTCGTTCCTTATATACATTTACCAACAGCTTTTTATTATTAAATCATCACTGGTCATTTTCTTGTTTTCACCGCACATAGTGAGAGTGAAAGTAAGAGAGATATCAGCAGGAGACTGGGTTACTAGGTCTAGTCAGTTTGGTCGCGATTCATGATGGGGTCTGCACTTAAATCCCAGTAACTGCACTGCACCGCTGTAATCTGGGAAATGTTAATCTGCAATCCCCTGAACCACTTTGTAAATCTCCTGATGAGAATTCAAGAACCACTTTTTATCTCTGCCACACAAACTCATACTCAGATTTACAGTGTTTCTATGTTTGATTTGTAGGATAACAAGGATTGTGAGTGTGAGTAGAGTATCATGCGATGTGTGTGTGTGTGTGTGTGTGTGTGTGTGGTTAAGTTTATATGCGGGTGTGTGTGATGTGTGTCTGTTTGATGGACGTATAGGAGCTGTGGAGGAAGAGTGAAAAGATGCGTGAGGGAGGAGTTGGAAGAGGAGAGAACAGCAGCAGCCGGTGGCGTGAGGCTGGCAGATGAGTTCATTTCCTGACAGGGCTGACACGCTCAGCCAACAGGGGAAATCTTGCTGTTTCTCTGTCTCACACACACAAACTCACACACGTGTGCACACACATAGCCAAAACTCATCATTGTCTTTCTCACACACCATTTCACACCTTGTTGAGCAACACCGTAGCAATGTACCGTTTTTAACTTTTACAAACCACACACACACACATGCACACACAACATACCGCACACACATGCCGACTGATAATACGTAATGAAGATTGAGACTGCATGTGTTTCTCTCATGGGAGAATTTCTTTGTAATTGTTTGAGAGTTTAGAGAAGAGAGCTCATCAAATTAAAAAAAAAACTTGTTTGTCTCTATGTCTCTGTTTCGGTGTCAGGTAGGGCTGACTATCCAGCCTAATTGCTTTTTGGTAACGACTGAACGTGTCCGTAGCACTGGGTATTGAAAACTGCCAAGTCCAAAGAGCTGGCATCGCATGTCTGGTCAGAATCATACTGTAATCCAGTTCAGCATCTTGAGATAGTTCCTGATTAAATGTACCAGTTGTACCAACTACAACACATTTAACATTTAAGGACTTTTAAGGATTTAAGGTTTCTTTTGTGATATAAAAACACGTTTTTAGTTGTCATTGCTAAGTACCCAAACTCAGGTAACATATAACTTAATAGTCTACAACAGTGAAGTCTACAGCCATGCTAACACCTCTGTGATGCTAAGCACAGCGAAGCACTAAGCTAACAATGACAATACTAACATGCTGATGCTTGGCAGGTGTGATTTTAAGTGTGTTTGCATGCTAACATTTGTTAATTACCACCAAACAGAGATTACAGCTGCAGCTGATGGGAAGTAGTTTTGCAGGTAATATGGTCATAAACCAAAGCATTGGACAAATTTAAAAGTTGGTGGCGCAAGAGAAAAACTCAGGGGATCATCATCATCACCAAGGTTATTAGGGTACATCGTCTGGGCACCATAGATATCTGTGCAAGATTTCATGTCAATGCATGCACTAGTTGTTGAGATATTTCTGTCTGGACTGAAAGTGGCAGACTGACTGGCCAAAAGGCCGACATTGCCATCCATAAAGCTGTGCCTCTAGCATGGCTAAAAACTTCAAACGATATCCAGCTCTCTTCCCAGGGTTGTATTTGAACCCCAGGAAGGGTCTTGTTTGTTGCCCCGGGCTTTTGTGCCAAACAAAGAGCTAGACATGATGACATACTGAGGAACAGTGGAGGAAAACCAGGGTGGACGCATCAGAAAAGAGAGCTGCTGAGAAAATTAGAAACAGAGACATAAAGAGAGAGAGAGAGAGGTGAAGAGTCCGAGTGTCTTGTCTTTCCTGGTCTCTCTCTGTGGCTAAACACTCCTCATCTTTTTTATTTCCTGGCGTGGGAGGTAGACGTGGTACATAAAGATGTGCAGGAGAGACAAGAGGAGCGAGAAAAAGGGGAGATGAATCATTAAGACGAGGAGAGTGACTTATGAAACTGAAGGCTATTGCTTTCCTGAACAACGGGATAAAAATCAGAAGCAGACAAAGACAAAGGAGAGAAACCCAGAAGGAGAGAACACTAAAAGAAGGGGGGAAATTGTGAAATATTGTACCATGTTAGGATAGTCCAAGCCACAGCACAGTGTGTGACATTTGTCTTCTCTATCTTTCTCTATGACCTCTCTCTCTGACATGATTCTCATCTCTCGGGGCAAGCGGTAAAAAAAACCCAGAGGAAACAGTGCAGCTGTAGGTAAAAAATGTGATGCAGAGGAAGACAAAAGGGGCAGAGAGATGAAGAACAAGGTAAGCAGAACAAGGTGAAAGGAGGGGGAGGAGGAGAAGGGAGGTGGAGAGCTAACAATGCAACCCATCACCTCACCACCTTGCCTCTTCTCCTATCATCCAATCCCATCTCACCCTGACAGGGAACGAGCCGAGCAGAGTGATGAGAGAAACATGAGGGCAAAAAAAGATGAAGAGGGTGGAGATGTTGCAGGGTGAGGAGGCAGCGAGGTGAGTTTGACCACACCGTGTTATCGCTCTCCTCCATCTCTTTTTGGCCCACACAGGTGAACCCTGGAGCCTGTGAAAGAATAGATCGCCCTCTTTCATCAAGCTGTTTGTTAGAGAAGCCCTATTTTGTCTGACATTTCATTTTTTGTTTATGTAATAAATCATTCACACAAAAACTAGACAGTAAATCACCACATACAGTGCTTGATAAAGGCCTCTTAGTACCACAGTGAGTCAGAGTAAGTGACAAATTTTTTTTTTGCTCATCTCGTCTGAGCGACTGTGAGATTGGTTTTATGATTATGGTTTATCTGATTCACATTGCAATACAATTTAAACCTTAAAAAACCTCCAAAAAGTAATCTCACTAACAGTAAAATTTATTTTTATAGCACCTTCCTTAACAGCATTACAATGCGCTTTACAATAAAATCAAACTACAAGAGACACATTAAATAAGATCACCAATAAAACAGCAAATAGAGACACAGAGAATAAAACAGAGGCAAAGAGGCCGACTGTAAAATGTGATAAAAGGGGGAAACAGTATATAAACAGTAAACTTTAACAGGTGTTCCAGAAATTAAGAGCAGAAAAACTCTGATCTTTTAACAGACCTTTTTAAATATATAGACTTTCAGCTGAGGCAAAAAATATGACACTTGCCAGAATGTTTTCAGAAGTACATAAAAGCGCCACTGCTCTCAGAGAGTTGGGTATTTATTGAGAAAGGTCAGGTTGTTTATCGTGGCAGGTTCTTACACAGGCATAGCAGGCAAATAGGCTTTTAACTCACAAGAAAAACAAGGTCACTTACATACAGTGCCCCATCTAAAAACACTCACAGCTATTCAATGAGATGTCAACATGTCTATTCATTCCTCCCATGTCTCCCTCTTACAGAACAAAAAGCTGAAAGACAAGAGAAAACAAGAGGAGAGTAAAAGACAGGGATGTAATAGCAGGAAAAAAAAAATGAAAGAGAGAGAAAGAGTGTGTAATCCATGTGGCTACTTTATAATTAGCTGACAAAGCTGACAAGAACCCCAGCAAGTGACTGAAGCATTAGATTAAACAACGTTCTGTATTTAACAGCCACGACCGCACGCTCCAGTGCTCGGGGAGTGCAATCAGAAAAAGTTCACACACACACACACACATATATACACACACACACTCATGTCAAACAAGTACGTAGCCATGCACACACCCACCCTAACCTTCCATGGCTGCTACAGCGCTGCACCCCTACTGGCTCTTGACAACAGTCTAATTGGTAATTATTCACATGCCCCCCTCCTGGGAACCAGCAATCCTAATGAAACTGTTTCAGTGTCTGGTGCGCAGACAGGTCTTTAGCACACACACGCCCACGCGGGAAACACACAGAAACGGGCATACGAGTACAAACACACACACACGCACAGCACAACCCGGGGTGTGTAACAGGTCCTGAGAGGTCAAGAGGAGAGTCAAAGGTTAAGGATAGATGAAAATCAGACCACAAGTACAGGATAATTAACTTGACCCTTGGAACTGAAACTGACCCGACTCACAAACAGTGTATCAGTGAGACATTGTTGGTGACTAATAGAAAGTGATTCATGCATGAACTCTGCATAAATGGTGCTTTAATTACATGTTTGCTTACAGAAAACCTCACTTCTTCATGTTTTCCTGTTATTGTTAATGTTTTTAATGTTAATCAAAGCCATAAAGCCCTGAGAATTTATCTAAAACGTAAGAAAAATGACGGTAAAGTGCATTTTCCTGCTGTGAAGGCAGCCATCTAGAAATACGAGGTTCTCACAGGACATGAATGATATGGATTATACGTATCCTGTAGTGTAGTCTGTTGAGTCATAATCACTCTTGACGCATAATGAGTCATCCCATTTCACTAATTCCTGGCTTTAGTGTCATTTCTACAGCAAGCAAGAAGGTTGGCAGCCATTTTTAGATCCAATATGATGGCTAAAAAGGGCCCCGCTGATTGCTGTCATGTTATAATCAACCCATTTGCATATCATCACATTTGATGAGGTAGATTGGCAGAAAGTCAGCTGTGAGAAAATAGGAAAGTAACAGAAAGTATTAAAAGTAGACTCTAACTTCTCAAAGATGAGCGGGCATTCATCCTCAGAGAGGAAGGAGAAGGTCACTGTGACGGGAGAGGGGGAATCAGTATTGTCAATCACAATAAATTAAGGAATGTGACAGAAGAAATCTGTATTGTGAGGAAGGCTTCTCACCAGTATACATACTGTAATGTACAGAGGTAAGACTCTGTACACACACTGTGTTCCTGCTTACACAGTCTTTCCAATTGTGTGTATTTACCCCAAGTCTCAAGAACAAAATGTGTTATTGTTAGCTTGTCATGTGTCCGTGACAACATATTCACTGTGTCTGGCCCTCTCTGCTGAAAGGAAACTGTAAACTCAACACAAATAAAGGACTTTGCACTACACTGCTGCCTGTGTGCCTTTCAGGGTACGTGACAGCAGCACTTACAGTACTTTTTAAGCACTATTGGTGCAAATCTGTGTTAATTATACGGAGGAATGTCTTCAGTGACCACTGCACAGGAGTGGAAATTTAAATTTACTCAAGCAATTTACTTACTGTAGATGCTGTGAGTGCACATGAGGTCTGTAGTTCCATTGTTGTTGTTGTTGTTGTTTTTTACTTTCGTGCTGCATTTCAGGGAAACTATTTAACAAATCCTCCAAATCAAACAATGAATACATCATTCGTATGATGTACAGCATTTTCTGATCTGACGCCTCTGTTGGTAGGATGACAATTTGTCACTGAAATGCACTGTTGCAAAATTAATAACATATTTTTGATCTGACACCGCTATAGTTTAGGCACAATAACAACTTGTTAGGGTTCAGAAACATTTTGTGAACCATCCTGCCTCAATGGACTTTTTGGCTCTATAACTATGTCACACTATTTCCAATAGTGCTCCCAAAGGACAAGAGTCATAATTCCTATAGCTGCTAGAGAGATTTGTCACTTGAACATTAACATGTTGTTATTGGGCCTTTACTGAAATGACTGATGCTGTTGTTTTTCTCAGGAAGACAGTTTCCCAAATATTGAATTTTTTTCCAGCCGCTATTCATCTAGTGCTCTGCAGATTAAGATTTTATTCAACACAAGGAACGTAAAAAATATATTGTATCTTCAAAAGTTCAACTTTAAAGGAACTTCTTTTCAACTTGATGACACAATATATTTTAGACATCACCTAGTTTTAATAGAACTGTGTCAACATCAGCATGAAAATACTTTCAAATTGAGACTGAAAAACCTTATATTTCCAAGTCTGGATTATTTAATTTAATTTAGCATCTTTTGGAGAGGTTGCATCATCTCATTAAATCCAATTTGGGGGATTTAATTGAATGAATCCATCCAATAATCCAATAATTTAACACTCTGTCAGGGACCATTTTTTACAACAACAATGAGAATATTTTATTTCAATTGTTAACTTTTATTCAAGTACAATTTTGAACTCAAGATATTTGCATTTAATGAGGTCTTTTTATTCTTTTTTAGCCCCAACTCAAACCCAGAAGAAGAAAGATGACATGTATGTATGTATTTGAGGAACCTTTCACTCAGCAGACCCAGAGCAGGCTGGGTCGGCAGGCAAATACCTGTAAATGAGAACAGCAGTGTATTCATGGAAAGGTTGGTTCACAACCTTTGTGACTCCATCCCCCTTTCTCTCTCCCATATCGTCCCTGAGCATCGGCCTTCTATATGATAATGATTAAAGTGGAATGAAAATTAATTATGAATGCAGTAACCTACAGTAATCCTGAAGTTTAGCCCTGCTAAATTGTAGATGAGGCTTCGGCGAGGAAAATGTATGTGGGTTGTCTGTAATATAGAAGGGAAAGCATGTATTCTGTATCAGCCAAAAACAATATGGAGTTCATGAATAATATAGGAGCCTATAGGCAGGCTGCAAAAGAAAAATGAAAACCTGTTTGAAGAGGGGGAGGTGAGAAACTGGAAAATATGGAGAGACAAAATAGGAAAGAGATGATTCTCAGTAAACCAGAACTTACACATGAAAGCCTTCTTTGACTTTGACTTTGTTTGAATGCTGGGTATTAATTAAACACACGCATTGGGACCATGACATGACAACAAGGGAGTGAACTACGGTTAAGATCACACAGAAAGCATGAGTGCGGCAAAACAGCTGGCCCTCCCCTAACTGACACACAAACTCCATGACAGCTCACAGATGTCTGCGTGTCTTGAAGAGTCATAACGAACACTCACACACACACACACACACACACGCAAACACACACAAAAAAAACAGATGAATCAGTGTGTCATTCATTACCCCTCAGGGTGCCATCATCTCCACCACGGAAATGTGGCGGATTCCCTCTTTAATAAATGTGGAGGCTGCTGCCATTAATATATTTATATCTGCTTATGCACCTTGTTGAAAGCACATCCAGGGAGATTTCAAGCTATATGAGCTTATTTCTTATCTACTAAGACAACTGAGCATGCCAACCGCCTCCCCTTCCTCCCCCAACATCTTTTCTTCCCACTCCCCCCTATGCTCGTCTCCATTCCCTCCTTCCCGCTTTTTTTCCATTTCTCCACACTGCAGAAATGGGATTTGAGCATTTGGGGTTCACGCAGCGGGCAACCAGTCTTGAGGACTAAAAGTTTCAGTTCCGTTTCAATCGTTTAGTTTGGGGAAAGTTTGAGCGAACCCACTCACAGCCTGGAGACATACAATATGATAAGAAGGCTGGCTCATATCTGATAACCAGTTGCATAAACAGAGCGAGAGGAGGACAGCCTACGCTGGCTGATGCAACAGAAATAAAGCGAGTTGTGTACCGCCGCTTATATTACAGCCAGTGTTCATATACAATACCACTTCATTTTCCTACTGCCCAAGCTGAGAGACGTGATGTACAAGCACACCCACGCTCCCTCTTCCTCCACGTAGCTCCTCTTCTTTCTCTCTTGCTCTGAAAAGTTCCAGAAGTATCATAAAGTCATGAAGCACCTCAGGAGGTTTTGCTAGCATGGTCAACAAGCCAGAACCAAGAGCTTTTCTGTCTTACCTGAGAACAAAGACGAAGACAACAACAAGAACAGACAGGATTTCAGGTCTGTGAAACCTGCATCTGAATTTTGGCTTTTCCGCAAACATCCCTATAATAACGCCTGTGACATCTTTTAAAAAAGTCCTTTTGGCTGTTTGCTTTGTCACATGATCATCAAGGTTGAATTTGCAAAATAATTTTGGCATTTTGGTTTTGCTCATATTTTCTATCATCTTTGGTTGGACAAATTCAATATGAGAGATATTTCTGTTAGTGGGTGGTGGTGTTGATTGCTCTTTTTAATTCTGAGCAATTGTTGTTATTGATTTCAGATTTTTTTTTATATTTTTCTTATTTTTTATTGATTTTTAAGATTAAATACCTGCATAACTAATTACATTCCCATCAGCTTCAGCTGTACTTTGAGTTCAGTGGTAATAAGCTAATGTTAGCATGCTAACACGCTAAACTAAGATGCTGAACATGGTGAACATTATACTTGCTAAACATCAGTATCTTAGCATTATAATTGTGAGCATGTTAGCATGCTAATGCTTAAACGTTTTACGAGAAATAAATGTTTTTGTTGGTGAGGCTGTTTTGTTGGTTTTCTGTTTGGAGCATTTTTGGATTTTTGGAGATATTTTTCTGATTTACTGGTTCTGTCAATTTCTATTTCCTTGAAACCAGACATTGTTCTTGTATTACTGTAGTGTGCTGACTTGCCCTTCACTCAGTGCTCAATCCCCCCCTGCTGGGATTTGATCCCATGCTTTGATATCCTTGATACAGGAAGCATCCTCAAAACCACAGAGACTGAAAGTACGAGCATTTATTTAACTGGCCTTTGTCCTAAATTGTCTTTAAATGGTCCTGGACCCTGAAGCCAACTTAAGACCAACAGTGACGAAGGATCGTCACCTTTACCATGTCTGTCTCCGGTGCGTTTCTAAGACTGTCATGTACTGTGGTTGTTATTAAGGAAGGTGACAGAGGGGTGATGCTGAGGTAGGCTGAGCCTGTGCTCATGTGTTTGTTTGTGTATGTATGTGCCCAGAGTGACATTTACTCAGCAGATTCTTCAAAGACGATTGTATGGTGGCGTCACTCTGGCTTCCGTGCTTTCCTGTCATGGGAATTATTCCAGATGTGGTTTGTTGGGATCAAAGGAAGAGAGAAGAGATGATCGTTAGAGCTCCAGGGGGGGAAAGAAGATGCTGAGACAGGGAGAGACAGAGAGAGACAGGGAGAGAGACAGAGAGAGACAGGGAGAGAGACAGGGAGAGAGACAGGGAGAGACAGGGAGAGAGACAGAGAGAGACAGGGAGAGAGACAGGGAGAGAGACAGAGAGAGACAGGGAGAGAGACAGAGAGAGAGACAGGGAGAGAGACAGGGAGAGACAGGGAGAGACAGGGAGAGAGACAGAGAGAGACAGGGAGAGACAGGGAGAGAGACAGAGAGAGACAGGGAGAGAGACAGGGAGAGAGACAGAGAGAGACAGGGAGAGAGACAGGGAGAGACAGGGAGAGACAGGGAGAGAGACAGAGAGAGAGACAGGGAGAGACAGGGAGAGAGACAGGGAGAGAGACAGGGAGAGACAGGGAGAGAGACAGAGAGAGAGACAGGGAGAGACAGGGAGAGACAGGGAGAGAGACAGAGAGAGAGACAGGGAGAGAGACAGGGAGAGAGACAGAGAGAGACAGGGAGGGACAGGGAGAGACAGGGAGAGAGACAGAGAGAGACAGAGAGAGACAGGGAGAGAGACAGGGAGAGAGACAGGGAGAGACAGGGAGAGACAGGGAGAGAGACAGAGAGAGACAGGGAGAGAGACAGGGAGAGACAGGGAGAGAGACAGGGAGAGACAGGGAGAGAGACAGGGAGAGAGACAGAGAGAGACAGAGAGAGACAGGGAGAGAGACAAGGAGAGAGACAGGGAGAGAGAAAGAGAGAGACAGGGAGAGAGACAGGGAGAGAGACAGGGAGAGAGACAGAGAGAGACAGGGAGAGAGACAGGGAGAGACAGGGAGAGAGACAGGGAGAGAGACAGAGAGACAGAGAGAGACAGGGAGAGAGACAGGGAGAGACAGGGAGAGACAGGGAGAGAGACAGAGAGAGACAGGGAGAGAGACAGGGAGAGACAGGGAGACAGACAGAGAGAGACAGGGAGAGAGACAGGGAGAGACAGGGAGAGAGACAGAGGGAATTTTGAGGTACTGGTATTTGCTTTTCAGCGCTTTGATTTTATACTTCTACTTGACTACATTTTGAGAAGGAAATACTGTATTTTATGCAGGTAAAACTATCCAGAAATTGACAACAACAAAAAAGCAACGCAAGTCTGAAAAAATAATAAGAAATGTGTGCAGCAGAGATATGTTTTTTTCTTGGCTGCTATCCTGTTAATCATATCTAGCGACCCCTTGTGGGCGTCCCAACCTCTTTGGAACCACCGTACTTAGGTATTAGGTTTATGTAGGATAGGTTGTAATGTCTGATGCTTAATTAAGGGTTAGGGGTAGGGTGTGTAGAAGAGATGGGTACTGAAATCACTGACGATACATGGAAGGCAATTCTTATTAAGATATCAACTTATACATTCCAAGACTGGACATTGACTCCACTGCACAAAATCAAGGCTCCATGCTATATATCCCAACGTCTCACCACTGTGCGATAAGTGCAAACAGGATACAGGTACGCTTGCCCATCAGCTGTGGCTATTCCCCAAGCTCCGCTCCTTCTGGTCTCTTATATTTGACTATATATTAAAGGCTTATAGTAAAACAATAACACCTTTTCTCGCCATATTTGGGTTACCTGTGAACTCTGTTATAGATAATCACATTGTGCAGACCATCTCACTCTGCACTCTGCTAGTGAAACGCCTCATTCTGAACTGACTCCCATTCAGGTCCCATTCATGCTGTATCACATTCATATATCTTTGGGATCACTGTTGCTGCTAATGTTAGTTTTTGTGTTGTCTTTTGTTTTCTGTTAGTTTTTTCCAGTTCTTGAATAATATTACTAAATATATTACTTAAAAAACGTAGGCTATTTTATTTCTCCCTGTTTGCTGCTTGTTCTTCTGTAACTGTATATATTTTTCAATCCTTGTGTTCTGGTTTAACAGGACCATTACTTTTGTTCAAGTGTCATCGTAACACTACCTGTCCTTAAAAAAATGCAGTAAACAGACATAAGAAATGGAAGGAAGAGGATGATTATGGTGACGATTTGTCAAATTAAACCCCTACGTAAGATTTCAGACTTACTTTTCAGCTGGACTCGGTGAATGATCCAGTCATAGCCTACATGTAACCATCTCCCCAACATACTGCACAGAGATGAAGCACAACAAAAACATTTGTGAGTTGATGCCGAGTATAAAGGTAGAAGAGTTGAGAAAGATGCCACTTCGCTGGAGTTTCCCAGTCTGTTATGACGCAGCGATCAAGCTCTCTGCAGAAATTCAACTCTTGCACAAACGTGTGAAGGGAGGGGATGGTGGGGGTGCGGGTGGCTTAGCTTAGTGTTTTTTCAAAACTGAATAGTGACAGTGCATGTGTTAAAACGTTTGTTACCCTGTTTGTTTTTAGGATAGGTGTTGTGAGCTTAGTCATGTTTGATTTTCCATTTTTTAACACTTGAATAGCAGCCAAGCAGGAAAATCTGTCAATTAAAAAAAGTAAAATTTTGGCGTAGTCGAAGTTTATATATTTTTTTCTAACATTTCATCATCTTTGAATGTGTTTCCTTTCTTTTTCATTCAAGGGCACACTGTATGCATGTCAGATGCTGAATGGCAGCCAGGCAGGTGGTGTCTGCAACAGAGAAAGCTAATGACACTTTAAGGTTTCACCACAGGGGGTTTTGCTCACTGCCTGCCTGCAGCACGCTGACATGTCCACTGCATCGCCCTCCCTGACACTGGTGTAATGTGTGTGTGTGTGTATGTAACTGTGTGTGCACATATGAGCATGAATGTGTTTGTATGTGTGTGTCTGCTCTACACCCCCCCCCCCCCCCCCCCCCCACGATGCCAGTGAGCGGAAGGTAGAATTTATTCTGAATATCGATCGTCTGGGATCTCTGTGGGTGTTCTGTGCCGTGGTGTTCGGCTGGGGACCAGAGATTGATGCCTTGTCAGTCTGTTGTCGCAGTGAGGAGAGAAGGCCTGTCAATGCTACATAAATCTACAGCAGAAGGGTCACAAGGGAGGCAGAGGAAGAAATATAGACATTTGTTATTGACTAATTTGTTGCCATATTTGTTCTCAAGTTTGTAACACTAATGAAGTGGCCCCTCAGCGGGTGCAGTTGTGGGAAATAGGCCATAAAGTGACTTTATGTTGATATTAGACAGGCTATTATTCTAAAGTAACTTGTTTTTTTTAAGCAACTAACCCTCTCCACAGTGCACAGACTACGCTGACATACATAATCATTTTAATATTCATCTTCAAAACGTTATATAATTAGTGAATTCCCAAACAGAATCTGTATAGCGATGTTCAGTTGAGAAAAGTTTTAGATACTTTCCTCTGGCACTGTTAAATGCTTTATCAGCATGTTGCTTCAGAGAGGAGAGAAAGAAAAAAGAGAGAGCTGTTGGTGAGACATAAATTGAAACCCAAGGAGCCAGGAGAGTAATTAACAGAAAGAAAGCAGGCAACTTAAATAAATGAACTAAGGATCAAGGATCATGGACTTCTGGTGTGTTTCAGCTCAGAGCGTCTACTTTTGTAGATAAGTCCAATCAAACTGTTTTCCCCTCATATTTATTACTGTGAGATAGTTTACCTTCGAACACTAGCTTGGAAAGATTTTGCTGATACGGCAGTGATCCAAAAAGTGTAATATACATTTTGAGACCAATAAGCCAAGTCTGCGTTGCACACTGTAAATATTACTGAGAGTCTATCCATGTGTAAAACTGGTGCCTTACTCCCAAAATGTAGAGAGTTTCTAAATATCAAAACTGCTTCAAGTACAGGTGACAAAGTAGATAATATTTTAACATACAACTTTCTGATCCTTTGACAACCTTTGAAAACTCATTGTTAAGTTAATAAATGGAAAAAAATGACTTTTTTTTTTATTTACCTGAACAATTTCACTATAATCAGTGTTTCCAATATTTATTTGGGCAGCTCACCCACATGTTTTAACCCATCTTATAATTCTAGATGTACTGTCTATCAAAATCCAAGACTGTGTGGAGCGATTTAAATGTCAGCTAGAACAGTTCAATGTGAAATAATACAGATTCGGAAATGAATTGTTTTGCAGCAGACTGTCAACTGTTGCACGTCGGAGCTGCCAGCCCACCACCATAAATAAATTCTCAGTCTGTGGAAACAATAAGACGTTACAACAAAAAAAAAAGCAGAAGCGCAGAAACAACGCAACATAAAACTAAAATTATCATATAATTGTAGCAAGGATCAATTTGTCAGAGGTTTGTTTACTCTACATTAACAGCTCCTTCTGAACAGATGTGCCGCACTATCCCATTCAGTTTCTCAATAGACTAAGGAAGGTGACAAACAACAGAAGCTTCATTATATTCAAAGAGCTTCCCTCGCAGTTGTGATAACACACCTCAGTACCTGCAGCCTAAATACAATCATATTTCTTACATTTCTTGAATATGTTTTGTCACTACGTGCACATGCATATTGTGTATTGTCATTGTGGCTTTTAGTAGAGGTCTCTTATTGCTGTAATGAAAGAAAGATCCTCTTAGCAAGCAACTAACAAAGCATTTTAAACTAAACCACTTACATTTAACTAGCAGGGTGTTAAAAATGTTTACACCCACTTTTCAGCTAAATTATACAGCAAACACAAAAGATTTTACACAACTCCTCATTAACAAAGGGAATAGTGAGGATAATACATGGTACAATTACCGGATGCCAACTAACTTTAATCTCCCTTTAAATCCCTCCTGGATTACGGTCTGTGACAGTCAGCGGTGCCCGCCAGCTGTTACCTCCATGAATCCGGCTGTTGTAAAAAAAAATAATAAAAAAAAAAAGACAAAAAAGGAAAAAGAAGAAGACAGAAGTGTGTCATGAAAAAGTGTTTCATGAAAAGATGTACCCGACAGCCCTTCCTGAAACGTTGGCCACATCTGTGCTAGCATGCAAGCAGCCTCTCTCCGCTGATGGGCACCGGGGAAGCAGACCACAGAGAAAGCACTCAGTGGCATGATGAGGGCACAAATAGCAGGAGAGTTGGTTGAGATGGGGTTATCGAAATGTCCTATAAATACACAGCTGTCACAGAATTTACTTTCACCCCAATTTCAAGTAAGCAGAGCTGCCGTTTTTGCCATTAAATTCAAGCATGTAAATGTGCTGATGTATTCAGCAGGACTGAGGTCTGTCGGAGCAAAGGGAAAAAACGTGAGGGGCTGGGTGGTGGAAAGAGAGGTCTTTGTAGCACATCTAAATGTGAGTCAGTTCTTGTAGGAATCATGAGGTCACACACATTTTTAGCAAACTGCATGTACATACAACTCTAAGCAGCCAATAGAACCAATGGTCAGAGTTACGAAATTCATCTTTTTAATCACTTTTTCTCAAGTAAACTTTACAGAAAAAAGTGTCAAGATAAGAGATAAGATAATCCTTTATTGATCTCTCAGCGGGGAGATTTGCATCGTTCCAGCAGCATACAAGATAGTGCCATAGAAACATGAGTAGAAAATCAAGATATAATAAATAAGAACAATAAAGACTGTTATAAAAAAAAAGCTACTAAAACTAAAAAAACAACTGTAGTTTACAAATTTACAAATTCACAGAAGAAACAAATAAAGGTAAAGGGATTGTACTGTATTGGACATAGAGGTGTTGGTATTGCACCATTGTTACATTCAGAAAATATGTGAAAATGGTAAATGGACTTCAGTTATATAGCACTTTTATCCAAAGTGCTTTACAACTTGCCTTTTATTTACCCATTCTCACACACACACACACACACACACACTCACAAACTGATGGCAGCTAGATTCCACGCAAGCTTCAATGACACGTGGACAGGAGGAGGCGGAGATCAAACCACCAGCCCTGCGAATTGGGGGACAACCCACTTAACGCTCAGCAGTATAGCACCAGGCAGTCTTTTGGAGCACATACAGTAGAGTAGTTTACACTTCTTTACAGAAACCATGCTGATGGCTCAAGAGCTGAAGTAAGGAGATATAAAGGCACATATCAAAAGACACACACACACAGGTGGGTGATCAGGGTCTCGCTCACTTCTTCTCTTCCTCTTTTATTTTCCTTTCTCCTATCACCCTCAGCCCCTGGTGTATTAATCTGCGATTCTAAAGATGTGATTTTATGGGGTATATCATAAATTATTCATGAGTGAGCTGGGAGGACAGGTTGGAAATAGACACACACAGCGGCAGGGGTCCTGCTGTGTCTGATCACTGGGCTGAATACCATTAGCAAGTATTCACATGTGACCGACACCATCATGGGTATTTAAAGTAGACCCCACACCCTAACACTCATCTGCCCTCTCTGCCTTCAAATTCTTCACTATCTTGAAAACCTCGAGGATTTAAAGGAAAACAGCTGTTGTGATTGAATTTTTTTTCCTGTTGTCATTACTGCAAATGAAAAGTCTTCAATTTGCTGCTCTACTGCAGCTTTGCTCCACCTCCTAGTAGTGTGCTCATGTTGTCTTCAAAAATCCATTAAAAACAGCTTGCACCGACACCTCTGCCTCGGCTAATGTAATATATCATGCTGATCAGCGCATGTATGGCAGTTTTTACTAATTAGGCAGTTAATTACTGTTTAAATGCAATTATTTTCCACTTTTCCATTAATGCGCACTGTCGCGCGCATAGGGTGACAATAAAAAACAACTGTTTCTCCCCGTTTCCAGTCATTTTGGTGAAACCTACCTTGGACGTATCTCTGTACTGGACCCACAGAAATGTAATTAACACAATGTTCTCAATCGACTGTGAGTTTGATGACAAACAAGCCTAATTTCTAAAATGGCAGAGTGGGATGAATATGCATTCAATGATCTCTTTGTGGCCAAATAAACTTTGTCATAGCACATGAGAGGATAAGCACAGGTGTGACTAATAAAATCAGTGATGGCTACATTACATTTAAGTGCACAATAGACCTGTTTCACAGTTTCACGTGTCATAGTAGGTGTTAGTTATAACATTAACAATGGCTCTGTGTCCCAGTAAGCCATGACATGTGTGAAAGTGAGTCAGCATGCAAAATACTTGGACCCTGAAAGTAATGCAGCTAAATGGAATTCAGCCATCATTCATTTTATCATTTACACCTGTTCTTTTCCTACTGACACAAGTCAAAATGTCTGTAGCAGAGCACTGGCACACTTTAATGTTGTTAGTGTGTGCCAATGGATGGATGGAGTCTCATGCAGGTCGTAGATGTTCAGACAGTTATGTCATTGAAAACTGCAGTCTTTTATGACAAGCAGCAAACGTTCATGACATTTTGTCATTTTCAGATTCATAGTAGCCTTCATGATCGCAAAAGGTAGAAACTGTGGCATCATCTGTCATGGAAAACATTATTGTAGAGCAGTGAACATTAACACCGATGTGGGAAAGACCTAATGATCGCTTTCCCTTCTCTAATGGAAGTGTTGTGTAATGCAATCAGAGACTACAGCCTCAGTGACAAAGACGGTAGGGGGGAAAAAAATAAAAGTTCTAGCTTTTTAAGGCTGTTCATCATTTATAGTTACTGCTGTAGTAACTGACGCAGGCTCCACAGGAGAGGTTGTGTTCACCTATGGTTTTGCTGCGATGTGGTGTTTGAATCAAACTATAATAAACTACAATTGAATTGCAATTATAGTTCGTTCCTGACCTTAAAAATAGTGCTTTGACAAAACAACCTCAACTCAAGGTCTACTTACTAGCTTTTTCTTGGAATTTCTTCAGTTGTCATGGAGATAGATGTTGACGTACCACTTCACTGGCTGTTATGACGAACACCATGTATATATGTATAGTTGAAAGCTCTGGACAATCCAAAGTCGAGAAAGAAGGATGGAGCTCTGATGAAGACCTTGTGATATGGTTGAGAGCTCCAGAAAAGTGGACCCTGACTTTGGATTGTTTTGTTAAACTATATTTAAATTGCTTTAGTCTCCGGTATTCATGAGGCCAGCAGGTTTCTCCAATGTGACAACAATATATTTCTGGCTAGCGCTCCCGCAGCACAACACCATCCCTGCTGGAGCGTTAACCAAACAATTATATGGTGCTGCTAATGTTGAAAATCATGAGTGTTTCCCTTTAATTGAAATGGAGCTGTCAGGGGGTAAATATCTGTTTATTTTGCTATTCATCACCTTGCAGCACACAGGCTGGTGCTTGACATAGCCTTTAACAATAGGAGCCAATCATGAATTATTTCCAGTGGGGCTCCACAGAGACTGAGAGTCTGTCAGTGTGTGTGTGTGTGTGTGTGTGTGTGTGTGTGTGTGTGTGTGTGTGTGTGTGTGTGTGTGTCGTTGTGCACATGTGTGTGAGTGTGAAAGGATCATCCATTTTTTCTGTCATCATGTTTGCCAAGAACAACAGTGTCTTGATCAATGCTAATGGTTTGTGTGTTTGTGTGTGTGTGTGTGTGTGTGTGTGTGTGTGTGTGTGTGTGTGTGCGTGTGTACGTGTGCAAGTCCTTCCTGCCTTTCTGTGTTCAAGGAAATTGCTATTGATGAGCCTCACTGCAGCGAAGGGCCCCATGCAGTTTTAAAGGCAGAGCCCAGCATTAATGCAGGCTGTCACTTTGTCCGTTTATTCCCTCACAATCCTCACAAACCACATACACATACAAAACTCATACAGGTTTGGTGGTTTATGAGGACTTTCCAAAACCAGTGCATGACAGAGCCATGGGGACATAATTTACTCCTTTGTTGCAGGAACAAATGGCCAGTAGGAAACTGCTTCTTATAAGTTTAAGAACAAATCCAGCTGTTTAGAATTTAATTCAGACTAAACGGTCGGTAGATCTGGTGACCTGGCTTAATAAAGAAGTGTGAGGGCTAAAGGTGTATGAGGACCAACCTGCAATAACTGGATATTACCCATATGTAATAGCAGTCCACAATGATGCAGACTGTCGTTTTGTGTTTATCTATTCTCAAAGGAACTCTCACACCCTATAAATATAATGCCAAAATATCTAATGTAGCAGTGTCATCTTTTATTCACTTGATGGTTCAGAGTGACACAATCTTTACGGTTTATGTAACGGACACATGGTTATGAACTTTGAATTCACAAATGCAAACAGACACAAGCCGGAAACTAAAAAAATGTGACGGCAAGAAATGAGTTCAATGAACACAGTTAACCCATTTATGCACAGACACACATGCACACACTCAATCCCCCAGAAGGCCACTGTGTTGTTTGAACTGAATGGTGTTTTCTCTGTGCAAAACTAAGACTTGGAAATTGTGCAGACACAGTCAGCGCTTACAATAAATATTTGATTTTAGTTGCACAGGTATCAATGAGATGTGTAATTTATTGAAAATACTCTTTTTGAGCAATATTGGAGAGTAATTTAAGACATCAGTTAAGTTGAAAACATTTTATTTGCCAATTAGATGAGTGTGTGTGATAAAGCTTTCCCCCTGCTTCCCCTATTTATTACATATATTTGGTTTTAGCCCTCCAGCATCTCAAGCCTCTTTTATACATGTCTTTCCTCATGTTACATGTAAAATAGATGAGCCCCCTGTTTTGAGAAGACATGAGGTGAGAATATCTCCTGCATAAATCTGAGCTTTCTGTCGTGCGGATGCGGTAGTGAAATTACCGGAATTGGAAAATAATGAAATAATTCAGACCATCATTGAATTAATTCAGCAGTAGGTAGAGTGAAACACTAATCAGTTCTCCAGAAAATCTCAGACAATGTAACTGTGCAGCTTCAAGTCCTCATTAAAACCACAAGTCACAATGTCTATATAAAGAGGTTCGGTGTGTGCGCATGAATGTGTGCCAGCAGGCATGTTCAATGCCTGCGAGTTGTATTTAAGACTGTAGTCTTTCAGGTGTTTGTATTTTAAATCCAGAATCATACAACCCCCAAAGATTTCCTGCTGCTGGCGTGTATTTGGACGACTCAAAACTTTTCATGAGAGACGTCAGAAATGTTGTATTCTTTTTTGCGAAAAAAAACAAAACAGCCCTCGAGATAAAGTAAAAAGAAAGCTCTCATGCACTATTTCCTATACTTTCTAAATGGATTTCAACCTCCTCAACAGGTGACCACAGATGAAGCAACACCCACATCTGACCTTTTTACTGGAAGGACACACGAACGCAACATATTTTTATTTTCCCTTTTCAGGCAATTCCTACTTCATTAATTATTTGAAAGGGCCTAAAGGCAGCACATTTCCATTATTTCCATGTGATGTATGATCATCAGCCTAAATGTGCGTATTTGAAATACATATCTTTCTTTAAGTCATCTTGTGACCTCCCCGAAGTCCCCCTGAGGTGTCCTACAGCTTGAGAACCAGCAGTAACATGAATATATTTCTTTCTCACAGTCATTTACGGTTAATTTTTGACGTCTACATCTTGAAACAGACAAAAAAGGACCAAATGAGAGCAGCCTGGAGTGATAACAACACATACTTTGTAAGTGCGTATCTATTGGCCTCTTTTGTTGCCGGAATAAAATGGAGAAAAAATTTAAAGTAGAGTAGAATGGGAGTGAGAAAAAGAAGAAGAAACATAACAAAATGAAACAACAGCACATCACTTCTTCGTCCTTGCAAAGTATGTTGCAATGAGCCAAAAACCAAAATTCAACAACCAATCAACAATCCTGAATACCTTCTATTTCCTGCTGTCAGAGAGGCTGTCCGGTAAGTCGGCCCTGCGTGAAACTCTGAACCCCGACCGGCTTGTCTGCCTGTGATTGTGAAGAGCACTGTTTGTCAATCGTCCGAATGAAAAGTGTTCTGAATAATGTCAGAGCGATTGGTTGTTTGGTTGATTGATTGATTGTGTACAATGTTGATGGACATTGTTATTGAGCTGAGGCCTGGAGGAGAAAATGAGAAAGTGGTTTATGATGCCAGTAGTTTTCATCCAATCAGAGTTGCCACAGGAGGAAGGGATGGGGAGGAGAGAGACAGAAAGACAGACAGGTTGATAGAGGTCATCAGTTACACTGTGTCAGCCATTTCTCTGTAATCTCAGTTGTCGGGGGGGTTGGGTTTAATTTTAGCCAGATAATACACCTGAAAGAGAGGGATGGAGGCTCTGTTCAGGATAAAACAGATCACTTGATACTATCATCCACAACATCCCCGCAGCCACATGACTGTCCTTACTGGAACAAAGAAAAATAGGATCTTTCAATACAACCGTATATTTTTCGGGACTCAGCGTTCATTGCTGTGGCATGTTTGCATTGTCTTTTAGACTGTAGTCTGTTCTGTGATACCTTTGTGACTTGCTTTCAGTTGTTGGGCAAGTTACTTGAAAATATAATCTAAAATGGCTTTAACAAGCATTTGAAGGGATTTACTGACAATCTACAGCTAGCTTAGCATTAGCCAGAGTGACTGATGCAGCACTCCAGAAGTCCTCACAGTGACGCCTGGATAAAACAGGTGATTCCTGATTCCTGAATGTAGGCTAACCAATAGCTAACATTAGCCAGCCAGCTAAGAATACACAACATGTAAACAACTCTGGCACTGCCAGGAAGCCCATTTCTCCTCGTATGGTAGGGGCTAACCGCCTCCCCCCACGTCCAGCCCCTGCCGAAGCAACCACGTCACGACCCAATCTCTCTACTAAACCCACAAAGACGAAACTGATCGTTCATTCAACCATTCATCAAACCGACGGTAAAACATCAAACAAGCCCAAAAAATTGAAGTTGGGATTAGTAACTGTAATGTAATTATTAATTCTCAATTTGTAACCCCCTACTGTAATGTGTTACTGCCTAATACTATTTACCATTATATTTGTATATTTCTATCACATTTCCGTACACTATTACTGGGACCACAGACCATGATCAGTCTTAGTCTCCATACCAGACAAAATTCACTGGAGATATTAAAGAAAAAGACAAATTGTTGGCACCAACCCTACCACTATGATACATGAATGCAAGCTCAAACTTCATTAAATCAAACTTATTAGTGGTGGCAGTTACAATGAGATTAGATATTAAAAGGCAGCGCACACACAAACTGTGATACAACAGAGGGATCAAGATAAGACCCATGATCATTAGGTGATAACAGGGAGACAGAATAGATTTTTGTTTTGACATCAACCTGGGGACGCAATAGTGTACACAAACAAGATAATTACACATTAATCTCAGAGAAAAGGGATATAAGGCATTATCACCCACATCAAGCAGATGAGATATGAGATATACTGTATACGGCATGGCAACAAGATTACATCCTATATACATACGGTATATACTTGTCAGATAAAGACAGGTGTTACTTACAGTGATGCTGAGTACGGTATGGACTGTGTAACTCCAGTATAACTTTGAGTTTGTACTTCTTAAAAGAGACATTTGTTCCTCTTATTAATCATTTATAGTTAATTAGTTAGTTAGTTAGTTAGTTAAGCGTAGTTATTCTGCCACCCACAGTTGGTTTCAGTTGAACATTAAGTTGCTAGTAGCAACCATTACTTCCCTCTTCTTTCCTCTTCAGCGACAGGAAACATAAAACATGGCCCCCTCGATAACTGCGCTATATTCAGAGCAAAACGAACACTAACGTTAAGCGTGAGAAACATCATGGCTACAGCTATGTACTGACACTCCCCCACAGACACACACACCAGAGAGTGTGTAGAGCTGCAACACAGGTACCCACACAGAAACTCTCTCAAAAGGGCCATGAATGTGCGCCTCGTGACAGTCAAAGCTCCACCAGCTCCACCAGCTCTGACTACTAGCTGTTTATCGCTGTCCATCATACACTGAGGGCTGGTCAGTCAGTCTCCCCCATGTCCCCTGACCCAATACGTAGGCACAAGGCCAAGCCTCCTACAGTTCCTCCTCAAATTTCTGCTGCTGGAGTGCTGAGGTAACACCTGTTTATTAAATGTACATTTAAAGAACTCTGAGGGTGATACAACAGTAGAATTTTATCCAGTTGAGATGATTTGATTTGGATCCAAAACTGCCTTTTTTTTTTTACTCTTTTCGCTCCACAGATCTGACAATACAGATGTGGATTTCTCTAACTGACTTCTCCCCCTCCCATTGTGAGCTCCTACTTCCCAGTGCTTTTTATTCTCAGTCTTTACAGTTGCGGCATGGTTGAAATATCTCTAGTCTTTTCAAATCTAAAAGCATATGCTATTTTATTTGATGTGACAAATAAAAACTTGAAAACCCTTGTCAAAAGGTCCAGAGGTTAGGGTTATGACTACTACCGAGGGGATTTTGCACTACAACAACTCTTTAGTTCACATAAGGAAAAGTTATTACTGTGGCAACAATCTATTAATGTACTGACAGCAACATTATGAAATGGCAGTTTTATAATCAGACCGGTTCGGCTCTTTTTAGCTAAGGTCAGGAGTGAATCGGGCAAAGAGCCTTCGAGCACGAAACTCCATCTTCATAGAACTGTGAAATGATTTAAATAGTAATTGTCTGACTACATACTTCTCCCCCAGGCTGTTGCTATAGATAAGAATACGCTCTTAGTCAACTTGCTTTGTTATGTAAAGGTCAAAAAATACTTTGCGTCTTTCTGAAGCGCAGTTTTCTCTGAGTGAGTCTAACGCGGTTGTGGAGGAGTTATTTATCCTGAAGCTGATCATTTTGATCATGATGCTTGGTTTAGCACCAGGGTGTAAAATATACAGCAATAAACTAAGACTTGAGAGAGTGGCAGCAGGGCTGGGGTCTGAAAGCAATTTTTCAAATCAGAAGCCAGTATTGTTTTCACTTATTGAATCCCTTGTCAGATCTAATAAGGTTCAGCTCTCAATATTTGCAAGTAATTAAAGTTATAGATAACTACAACTCAAAAATCTGTAATTTCCTTTTGTTGGCTGTGAAGGCAGAGTAGTCTTTAGTGGCGGCTTAATTAATGTTCACAACCCGTAGCTACAACCTGAAAATGAGATTGCCGGTATTAGATATGAAAGTATATGACACACAGAAATAACAGGTGCAGTCTACCTCCTTTTACAACTTATTTTTCATGAACAACTTGCTGCAAATACCACGGGTCCTGATGGGATGAATGTGATGCGATCAGCTAGATAATTTCTCCAGAGAAGAGTCACCACTCTGTGGTTCTTGCTGGACACATAGTCCACTCACAGGCATGGGGTGATGTTGCAGAGTGATGTGTCTTTTCCCTCACAAACAGTCTTTGGCTGAGTGCAGACACCAGCTTGCAGAGAGCACATTAACCAGACACAGCAGTTTAATTTCAGCTCTTACAGAATTAACGTCAATTAGCTGCAGTTAATATAACCTGCAATGATGTTTGTCATTTTATCTATAGCAAAAGTGATGGTGCTGGCTAAGATGAGACGCTTGCTAAGAAGTGTTTTGCATATTGCTCTTTGATAATAAAAAAATGGATAAATGGTTTGATAAGAGATTTGTCAGCCTCAGGAGGAGGAGGTTGTACCGATAGTCCGGTTTCAACGTCGGTTTGGAAAAATCCAACGTATACGTGATCCAGTGGCCAGCAGATCCAACAGGCACCTGTCCGTTACTTCCCATCTTCATTAATCTGACAAACGCAGCGAGTTGTGCATACAGTGCAAGTGACAGTCTGGCATGTTGTACTTTTTCTGATGTGCCTTGTTGAATGTATATTTCAGGACAAGGACTCTGTT
This sequence comes from Enoplosus armatus, assembly GCF_043641665.1. Lineage (NCBI taxonomy): Eukaryota > Metazoa > Chordata > Actinopteri > Centrarchiformes > Enoplosidae > Enoplosus > Enoplosus armatus. The sequence goes on from NC_092195.1 coordinate 16,570,226, forward strand.
GGAAATAAAAAGTATTGTCAAATGGGAGTGTCCCGGTTGTCTAGGGGTTTAAGGTTCTGACAATGAGCCCTGGTTCAAGTCCAGATGGGGGCCTTTGTTGCATGTCATCCCCTCTCTCTCCATCCCCTCACTTCCCATCAGCTGTCCACTGTACTTCACATGGATATCCTGGCTGTATTAAGGGTTGTTTTTTTTTCAATCTTCTAAAAGCTACATTTTGAAATGCTGTGAAAGGGACATTGCATGCCTGATAGGCTGCAGTGCAGACAACGCTCAGCACTCATAGTATGGAAACCAGCGAAGTGTAAATGCCAAAGGATGTTGTTAGCTCTTGATAGCACCAGTGGCACCTATAACTCTGGCACCCCGAGGTGCTTTAAAGCATCCTGAAATGGAACAGAATACTATCTCGGCTGACAACTGTCATCTATATTTCAGACTGGAGTTTAATGACTGTATTAAAAGCCCTATTAATCTTTGGTAATGATACTGCATGGTTATTACCTCGGTGCACTAGGTGTGGATGGTGGTTTTGTGGTAGAGGAGATAGATCAAACAAATCATTTTTATTGTCAGCTGCCACATTGAAGTGGGGCATTTGTTAACATTTGGAAATGACAGTTAATTAATGGAGACAGTATTGTGGGTTAAATGACCGGATATGGGCCTCTAACCTCATACAGTATTTTTCTAGTAGTCTGTGCGGACATCCTGGAACCGCAAAGTAAATCACTTTTTAATTTCAACTAGGAACATTTATTTTTCCTTTCTAGTTCAGCCATTCCTCCAACCTTTCTTTTTTGTCCAGCCTGGATCTAACTTTCCTTTAGTTACCTGCACTGAAGTGTCTGCAAGTCAAATAAAGGGCATCTCATTATTGGAGTTTATATTCAAATATATTGTCGCCTAGATTTGGCTCTACCCACACTCTGAAAATATATTGAAATCAGCCAGTCTGTTGCTGACTTAAAGGCTTGATGAGATGCCCTCCGGAGGAGAAGTAAGAAAACAGAGAGAAGAGATGAAACGAGAGGGAGTCGAGGAAAAGACCGAGGGCAAGAGTTTAAGGCAGAGGGAGAGGGAAGCGGCTGTTACAGATGACAAGGGATGGAGGGACACAAAAAAACTGAAGGATAAAGAGAAAGAACAGAGGAGCGAGGACGTGAAAGGCCCAGGCTTTCATGCGATCTGTAATTGAGCTTGAAATCGCCCTATATTCTAACTTAATGGCTAACTTTTATTCCCCGCCCCATTTCTCATTTACTGCCTTTATCACTCTCTCTCTCGTCTTTCTCTCATCCCTCCCTCCCCGCCGTCCTCTCTTGTTTCCTTGTGCACATGAAAGCGACAGGCCTGTCTGGTCCCGGGTTATGAATATTAAAGTCCTGCTTCTCTACATTTGCTTATGCCAGGCCTTTTGAGGGCACGTCCACTCCTTTTTTTTTCCTCCTCAACCCGTCTTATGTCCTCCACCTTGCACTCTCACCCCGGCTAATCATGTTTATTAATACCCACACATTGCATCTTATATGATCCTCTACTCCTGACTAACCGAGAAACATCCGTCTACCTTTTCCTCAGTTTTGATGGCACCATGTGTTATTTGGTAATATTAAAACTTCTTTTCTTTTTTTCTTCAGGCGCAGATGTCTTTATGTTTGCCTCTGTGATTATTAGTGTCTGCAAGAGGGTGCTTTGCATGCCTACTAGGCAGCGTCTGAGAGTAATTTTGGTGTGGCAGCAGAGGCCCCAGGTGTGGGGAAGATATTGGAAAAGGCTCTTATTGAGCCAGTTCAAATTAGACACAGTTTAGGAGACTGCATTTTGTCGTGACTGTTCCATCAGCACCATTTTTGGGAGCTTGTAATCTCTTTTGGATCTAAGATAACATAGTTCCACAACATTCTTTATAAAAAAAGCCTCATGCTTGCGCTATTTTAATAATTTCACAACATGTAGATGTTTCTCACGGCGGCCAAGTTAACTGCTCATACTGATTCTGATGTTTCTATCCTGCATTATACAGTAAAAAGTGGCTTGAAACAGCATGAATGAGAGGTAGTCTGGAGTCTGTGTGTGTGTGTGTGTGTGTGTGTGTCTGTGTGTCTGTGTGTGTATGCATGTTGTGTACCAAAAAGCCGATATGCTGGTATGTGCTGGGGCCTCTGAAATTCCCATCTCATTCTGGGCACTCTCCCGCAACCTATTTCCATGGAAATTAAAGCATAATGCCAGACGTTGTGGCTTTCCCAATTCGGACACACACAGAGACACACACATACACACACATACACACACACACACACACACACACACACACACACACACACACACACACACACACACACACACACACACACACACACACACACGCTCACAAGAAATGCTGGAGCATGAGGACGTCTACAGAGCAGAACTCTGGGAATAAAAAACAGATAGATCTTGGATTTATAAATGTGGAGGGAAGATAAGAGGATCAGAGAATCAGAGCCTTTCTGGCTCACTGATCAGAACTCTCACCGTGTTTTAGAATCGCACAATGATGGACTCAATTCAGCTGAAACACAGCGAGACAGGGGAAGTAAATGTAAATTGGATCAGGTATGATAAGGATTTTTAATCTTCTCAAAAGCTGCTGCGATCAAATAAACAGGTAAATAAGCCAGTAGCGTGAATAAGTTGGAATTGTGTACTTTTAATATGTGACATTCAGTAAAACACACTCTACTACTACAGCTTGTGGGTTGCTTCTGGGGCAAAAAAGACACAAAAATCCACATAATTAGAATTTGTGCATTAAACTCTACTTAAAAGCGTTACTGTTTTGTCTGCTTATTGAGATGCATCTCTGTTTATCTAAGAGAGTGCATGATGAGTCTCTCTGTGTTTATAGTTCTCTGTTCATGCTTTATGTCTTTATTTAAGCCTTGGCAGACCGTCCATGTTCTCTTGGAAACAAACAGCATTAAATAGCTGTGATCTATAAGGCAGCCTTTACATCCCATTCACACCTCGAAGATAGGCAAAGCATATAAGCCTCAGCAGGAACAGACGACATGAAGTATTGTATATTTTCATTGAAATGTGAGCACATTTTCAGCAATATAAAAAAAAAAAATCAGCAAGGAAAATCAGTGCATGTTTCCAGCTGGTGCCATGTGGATATTATGTAATGTGAAAATTATGTAAAGAGAATATAAAGAGGGTATAACAAGATTACATAGTTAAAAGAGCATTCTGTATTTGTGGCACATTTTGGCATTCAATAGCTGCTTGTCACCTACAATGGCATTTCATGTTGGTGCAATGAATTTATTTGTCTCCTCTCCACACAAACAACTGATTTCGGTGTCCTTTTTAGTTTGTAAATCTGGGGATTCCTCGAGGAGTGGAGGCATGTAACGGTAGGGCAGCAATAAGACAATGCTGCATCAACAGGAGAAGAAAAAGTAGGTCTAGCATCAAGTATACAGTACAGAGTATACATTTTTAGATATTTTTATAGGGAGTTCACAGCATGGACCAGTGCCACATATCACAACATTCACAGCTTTAATAACCACAGGATCTAAGCTCTGCCTTTAAAAGCACACTTAAAACCCTCTTATATTCTGATGCCTTGTAGTATTTTAGTGCTTTTATTTTGCCTTTACACTTTTCTTTTCTTTTCTTTTTTTCAGTACGGCCTCCAAATTTGTACATATGCTCACCCTTACTTTTATTAAATCTTAAATTTAAATGTCTGTAAAGCACTTTGCACGTCCCAAGATGGGCCTTTAAACAAACACACAAAACTAACAAAACACAAACAATGATACAATGAAATGACCATGCATTTCAAACTACACGTCATCCATGTTCATACAAAGTACCTCTAAAGTATGTTTTGTGTGACCAGTCACATTGGGACAGAACATAATAGTGTTGTAAATGGCGGGGGCACCACACACAGTGGGCCCCACACACAGTGCACACCATCTATAGCCATATTGCTCCAATACAAACAGGATTACTCCCTACATACACACACATACACACACACACAAACTACTGTGCGCAGCAGTAGTGAGCCCAGGGGAGATAGCGGTGGGTGTAACTTAACACAATGATTACCCTGCCCACACAGCCTCTGGATCCTCTCCCATTATTGGCTTTAGATGAAATCTAGATCGATTGATCACTCGGCCTGAGACTCTGCTCCTGCTCAGCTGTGTGTGTTTGTTTTTTTGTGTGAAAGTAATTGCGGTGTGGTGTGTGCATTACGGGTAGCATCGTCCTCATGAGAGGATATATGAGATGAAGTGTTTGTGGAACTTGAGAACATGTTTTGTATCTGTGTGTGTCTGTCTGTGTGTGTGTGTGTGTGTGTGTGTGTGTGTGTGTGTGTGTGTGTGTGTGTGTGTGTTTGTATGTTTCTGAAGATGGATGGTTCACATGTTTGATATTTAAGCATGTTTACGGTTTATGTTTATGTGTGTATCCGGGAATGAAGCCCAGTCCCCTCTGAACTTGTATCCCTGAGCGAGAGCTTCCTAGAGGTCTGAGCGGGAGGTATGAAATACACACACACACACACACACACACACACACACACACACACACACACACACACACACACACAGACTAATCTCACACACTTCCTCAGGGCGCAGGATGAAAAGAATTTTTAAACACAGAGCTGTCTGAAGGACCCTCATACATATTTCATCCTGCAGAGCTCATCCTGCTATCATAAAGCAGATTAATTGGACATTTACTCAGTCATCAATCGATTTAGAAAATATATCAGTATTACATTCTCTCTTCCTACCCACGCTCACTTAGGTTTTCTATTGCTCTCATGTTTTTATCATCCTGTTTGCTCTCCCTGGGGTTTAGTGAAGTAATGGCCTGGAGTGGCCATTACATCTGTGTCAGTCCTGGGTGATCTTGTCAGCCAAACAAATTGCTGTCTCTGTGTGTGTGTGTGTGTGTGTTTGCATGTACAGTGTATGTCTGCTGACACTGTGGTCCATCACATTCACCCATAGAGCAGTCACTGCAGCACTCGCACCAGTCGAGTGGCTGTTTGGTAGCAATTTGCCGTCACCCTACGTTGTTCTCAGCGGGGACGTTTTTCTCAGAGAGTCGTGCCTCAACCAATCACAGCTGTGGGGTACTTTTGTCGACATCTGAGGCCTTACAAAGAAAGGTCGGCTCTCAACACCTGCGACCAACTGTGTCAGCCTGACATCAACCCTGTCGCAGCATTAATATCCCATGACATGTCAGAAAACACATTTTACTAAAATATTTTACAGATATTTAACTGATTAATACCAAGATCAGAACTGTTCTGCTGCCATAAATATCTGCTAGCGCACAAAAAATTGATGTAAAATTATCCCAACAAATTCACAATTTACTCCTGTTTGAGGAATGTTTGCTAAAAACTACACTGCCCCGATGTTTTAGGAAATTACCTCTTTTGAAAATTAAAGTATATAAGTGACTCATTTTGTAAGATTTACATGTCTTCAGTGGGAATGAATGAGCTTGGGGCTGAGTGTCCCACAGGGTAGTGGGTAGTGGGTTGTGAAGTCGGAAAGACGGACAAACACATTGCTGGTTTTGGTCTTTTTATGGGATTTGTGGACTACAAAAATATAGAATATCGCAAGCCCTATATTTTAAATCCAGTTTTTACCCGTTTTATGCTAATATGAGCACACACAGCACAAACATTTTTGACAAATGAAACCTTAGAAAAATAAGTCCCAAGTATAAATAAAGTGTCTGTTTATGTTAACATAAACCTAAGTAAAGCTAAGATCCTTGTGCTGGCAGGACCATGCAACAGCCTTTCCTTTTGTTTCCCAGTGGGCACACAGTCTTTCCCTTCCACTGGAGTGTGTTTTACCCAGAAGAGTGTGTAAGTGTTGCTTTAAGTTGCTCTCCCCAGTCTGGATCTGTCAGACGGAGTGAGCAGCAGTGTAGTAGAGTCTCTACCCAGTGAGTGCTCAGGGAGGAAGGAGAGGTAAAAGGTTTTTGCTGGAGGCAAAAACTGTTAACTCCCAGTTTGATGCTGTGTTTGTGTGTGTGTGTGTGTGTGTGTGTGTGTGTGTGTGTGTGTGTGTGTGTGTGTGTGTGTGTGTGTGTGTCAAGTGGAGATGTTTCACATGTATGTCATGTGGCACATGTCTGATGTTGCACAAGCTCACACACATGATTAACTTGTACAATTGTGTTATTTTAGACTGTTCCTCTAAGTTAGAGGATGTAAACCGGGGAGCAAACCACCTTTGCATGTGATAGGGTGTGAGTGTGTACGTCTGTAAGTGTATCTGTCTGCTGTCTCAGCCAATAGTCTGAAGAAACGGGAGCACAGAATCACAGCTGACAACCCAGTGGCTTGAACGTAACTCTGAAATTGCTCTCACTCATCTGTGCCTATTGCACCTGCTTTCACTTAAGCACGATGTTTTAGTCGATACACTCAAGAATTAAACACACTACCAGAGCAAAATTAGTTTTGATGATGAATTCCCTTCGGTGGACTGACAAGACGAAAGAAAAGAAATAATCAAATGTACTGATAGGAAACAGCTTAATAGAGGCACAGACATTTAGTGCAGATGTTGCATTCATTTGAACATTTCTAGAAAAACTTATTTACCTTTAATTACATTTCTTGTACAAATCCTCTCTTTGCTCAGGCTCTGTGTGACTTCACAACAGCACTGAGCTTTGTCTGCGCTTTGGTCATAAATTATAATTCAGTGTACTACCTCCTGTGCATTAAGGCTGGCAGTTAGACTAACAGACACTTGGAAAAAGTGACACTTAAGTCAGCAGGAGAATAGTCGATTCAAGGATGAGGAAACTTTTTCACACAGCGGACAAAGGTGATGCAGTCCGATCATAGAGCTACTCAATCATTTATCCTGCATCTATCGTGTATTAATACTGCAGACAGTGCCCTTGGCATTGTACAGCAGACCGTAATAAGTACATATTGTCAAAGTAAGATCCAATGTCCTTCAAGTAAGTCGTTACAAGACCTTTTCTTGTAGGCGCTGTCAAATAACAAGAGAGCCAACACTTCATCAGGAAAACAGAAATGGGTGCTGCAAGGACTGGGGTTGATAACAATATTAATCACACAGTGTAAAGTACCTGCTGCTTTTTTCTTCATGCTGTTTGTTACAATAATATGTTTAATATGAGAAATTATCACAATCTCTTCTGAAATATGAATAGACAGCATCACATATATATAATTTCATCATATTGAATTATTTGGGGCAACAAGGAGAATTGATTACATCCCTATGTATATCCCTTATATCGCTCATTAGATTGACTATGACAAAGGCCCAGTCACACCAGCATTTAAAGTGGCAACACGCAATTAGCTGATTGCAAACCATCTTAACAGCATTGACCTTAGAGGGAACGGACAGCCAGAGAGTCCATAATGGCTGAAGCCATTGTAGCTTATTAGCAGTATTTTATTTAACCGTCTCTCGGAGTTTTAACTTCTCCACAAAGAAAGCCTTGCAGACAGATATGAGACAGAAGTCAATGGTACAAAAAAAAGTCTCTTGCATGAACTGTTTGAACTTATTGTCCTGGTAGCGATCAAGCCCATGGGTTCGCAAGCTGACAAGAATCCATCCGGCAGCATCCATTTGTGACTCTGTTCTTCCCATCAAACTGTCATGTTTGTTATCTTTGTTGTCTCCTGAATCCTTTTTAATCTTCCACAGTTAATTCACGGGCTTGAAAGGTCATCACTAAAACTGTCACACACATTGACACATACTGTTAATAAGAGGTGAAGAAAAAAAAGTGAGTACAAGGAGATTATTTCCCTAGAAGTAGCCAACACCTTCCAGTTTCTGTTTGCATGTGTGTGTGTATATGTGTGTGGTCCATCTGTTGAAGTATTTTACCTCGTGGCAGATGTATATGGGGCTCTTTGCATCATCATCTAAGTACATAATGTAAATTAATTTAGAGTTGGGATTAATCTGGCCAGCAGGGATTTAAAATCAACAGTGCGTGCATTATTACTCAGACAACAGACTCTCAGACCTCAAGAGTTTCTGTCAGTTGTACATGTGAGATAGGTCGAAAGGAAGAATGAAATGGTATGTATATTTTTAGAGATGAATAGAATAGATGATTGTTGATTGCATTATGTCCTTTTTTTGTCCTTTGATGTTGTGCACAGTATGCTGTGATGAAGGCTGAAAGACGCTGAAATGCGTCAGCAGATTTGTCAGTCCATTAGTTTCACATAAAATTATCCAAAAATGATCAAGGTGACTTTTTCATTACTGCTACTGCCTTTTTTCCTCTAATGTCTTTTGAGGGAAAAAAAACGCATTGACGTTTCTTTTTTCTTCACATTGGTCTGAGTTCTCAAAGTTAGAAATTGTCCTTCCATGTTCTTAACATGGTTATTTGCACCCTTTTCAGTCTTCAAAAGATATCTGCAGTGATTTTGCAAAATATAAGAACATTGGTTCCCAAAACTATTACCCTTGCTTGTAATTCCTGCACAACTACACTACATAAGCCAAAATCTCTTGTTACAAGTAGGCCTTGCAGTGCAGAAGCATGTATACCACTGCACAGATTTTGCAAAAGCATGCATCTTATACTGCACATTTCACTGAATACTCCCTTCATTTTATTGCACCTGTAAAGGTGGGATCATTTACAGCTTTACTACTTTAACAATGAGTTTGGTGACCTCATCAAATTCCCAGCAAAGCTCCACCCAACTTTAACAAGAGAACAGGTCTAATCTGAAAAAGTTACTCTCTATTTATCTGCTTCTGTGAGTTAGGATGTGCCTGGCTTGGATCAGAGCAGCAGCAGCCAAGCCCTGAGATGAGTCCTCGTGATCAAATGAACTTGGACAGGTGATGATAAATACTGTGAACATGAGCCTCTCAAGACAGGGGAGAGAGATGATGGGATAAAAAGTGGGATTTGGAGAACACAGTGAGGGGAAGGGAGTGAGAAATGGGTGCAATGTGAGAGGGGAAAGTAGAGTAAGAAAGAGGGGGAAGGTGGTGGAAAAGAGAGAAGAGATAGCGTGAGAAAGCTGCGGATAAAGAGCGCATGAGCAATGAGTGCCAGAGCACAGCGACCTGCTCTCCTCGCATCTTTTCCGCATCTTTCCTCCTCTCCTCTCCTCCCTCCATCTCCTCTCATGTCAACAGCTTTTCCATTCACACCGCCGATCTATATAACGTGCGAGCCCCTTTCACTCAACATTTCCATTATGCATTGCGTGTCATGATGCGCAACATGAATTATGTAGATTGCCTCAACATTTGGCTTCAGAAAGAGGGATTTCACGGGGCCTCGGTAAATGCCACTCAATTTAATATTGTATTCCTGCAGTGTACATACAGTATAGGTTTGTGTTCGTGCGAAGATTGCATTGGCATTCGAAATGGAAAGATGATAAGCTGAAATAAGTTAATAGAATTGCTCCACTGGTAAAGATATTTTATTGTCTTCTTGAATGCATATGCAATAATGTGAAGGAATTTACTTTGAATGAGGAGAGCTAACTTTAGCCAAAAGTGCAGAGAGAGATGAAGACATGAGAAGAGAGTGAAAGAGAGGGAGCGAAGTGACAAAAGAAAATGAGAGAACTAGCTGAAGGGTGTTTGGAGGGTAGAGCAGGTAGAGAGGGAGGGAGAAGGAGAGGGAAGTGGGGGAGGAGAGGTAAGTGTAGAATAAGATGTGATATTGTTAATGCTACAGTAAATTAATATTCGCGTGAGGTCATCCATCAGGAGGAGAGCAGGCGAGCCGTGAGAAACATGATAATGGAACCTGTCACCGGGAGGAAGAGGGGAGAGAACGAGGGAGGGAGGGAGAGAGGGAGAGAGGGAGAGAGGAGGAAAGTATGTATAGGCAGAGAAAGGCAGAGAAATTCAGAGACTAGTATAGACCCAGAGGGGAGGGCTGCGAGAGGAGGAAAGAGACAGAGAAAGAGACGTAAAGAGAACAAAAGAGATGAAGTAAGCAGCAGAAGAGAAGATTAAAAGGAGAAAGATGGAGGGAGGCAAGAAGAAGAGATGGAAGATGGGGGTGGGGGGGGGGGGGCGAAGTAGAGAAATAAAGAGACAGAGAGGCGAAGGAATGAGTGTGCGTGCGTGCGTGCGTGCGTGCGTGCGTGCGTGTGTGTGTGTGTGTGATGAGGGAGGTAGCCATGCAGAATTAATCTACAAATTACAATGAATAATTAAGGGCCGGGAATCCCATGGGGATAAGATGGAATAGTGAGGAAAACGGAGGGAGGGGAGGAGAAGGGGAGGGAAAAGGGGAGGTAGGGAGCACCCTGACGGCACAGCTACCTCAGGCAGCTCCTGACACAGAGTCCTCAGGGAAGAACAGAGTGAGCAAAACAGGAGTCAAAAGGAAGAAAGAAACAGAGGTCTGCTGTGTTTTTGTCTCGACACTGTCGGCGCCGGGAAGATGTGAAGAGAGAGTGCGAGAGCGAAACGGACTGAAGGGTTACGCACCCACTGACAAACATAAAAGGACAGAAAAAGGCAAAAGGTGAGGGTGGTAGGGGATGTTCCTTTAGCCATAATGACACAAACAAAATGGGGACACAGGGAGGAAGGACTAAGTGACAAAAAGAGAAACGGTGAAGTTGGTGGGGAGTTTTCTGCCGCGGGCGTCACTGTGAATCTGTCTTCCAGCTGTGACTGTGTGCTACAAGAGGTGGCCTCGTGCAGATACAAAGACTCCATGCCTCCACATGTGCTGCCAGGTTTAAAAGATATAAACAGTGGGATGACGGAGTTCAAATTAAAAGGATGGATTTGGCTTTTTCAAGTCTATCTTAATAAATATATTGTACACTGAGAAAATGATTTGTCTCTGAAATAAATCCTCCTCTCCACACGTGCAGTAAACCGACTGCTGAATAAACAACATGAAGCAAGACAGTGGATGCAGAAACGCACTTTAATTTTTAATTTTTCCCTTTAAAAGTTTCTTTAATATCATCGTCGTTCATTTCGTCCTCACAGGTACGATACGACTATAAAGGAACATTGCTGTCAACACTTTGTCTTCTATTCTTTGAAGGAGAATTCCTCCCTGCGCACGGCTCTGCACTATTTTGGGATGGCAACGGAGGTAATGCTGTTCCCCAGAAAGACATTCACTATTGTTCTCAGTTCATTACATATTTTAATGGAGTATTTTGCATTTGATTTGAATTTCTACTGTTTGAGATGGCATACTAATGCGTCACTTTTATTTTCCCAACTTGATCTCTCTCTGAGCCTTCGGGCCGTCATCTACATTATTTCACTCCACTGTAATTAACATAGAAGTCATTAAGTGATGTCTTAGTATGCTTTCCCTTTCCTCTGGAACCTCTTGAAACAGAGAGGAATAAAGGCAGCCCTAGCTAACCTAACACTGCAAAATGGGAGGATGAGATGGTTGAGGTGAGGGCGAACCTTCAGTTGAGGGGAAAAGATTCAGAGATTATCAATAAGTTTGGGGCTGATCTTCAAAACTGAGGTAGTCGAGGTTAGGCACCCAAGTGGAAATGCTATAAATTAGGGTCAAGTTAGGGTCAACTAAATAAAATGCAGAGATGCTCCAAGGAGTTAGCATATACTTGTTTATTTACACATCCAGCAGACATGGAGCCACTTTAGCAATCATTTGGAGTCGTGTTTCTGTCCACCCCAGTGAATCTAACTCCAATATACAATATATGGATCTGCAGCTAACCGGCTAACTTTGTCTGCTGTGCAGGAAGCACGCAGCTGGAAACAATGCTGATGAGGGTTAGAGTTAGTGAGAGTAAAGGGTAAAAGTAAAGTTGGGAATGGGAACGTCGGGTGACTTTAAGTTTGTCTCTATGAGCGACTCCATTAACATAATACATGGTAATTTGAACCAACATTATTATAAAAATATAGGTAGAGCAGCTTTAACGTTACTGTATGTAGTCTATAGAGTTTGATCATGTTTGAATATTTTAAATTTGATAGTTGAGCATAAACATCGTGCTATCTAAATACAGTGTTGGTCATGTTCATGCCATTTCCTTCAAAAGCCATGCTTTATGTGCTATTAATCAATACAGCATAAAATACTCAATTAGGACAGTATACTCATGTACCACTCAGGCTTTATTATTGCACTGGCTTCATAATAAACGAGAAATTATGATTTGATGTTAAAAAATATTTTACAATGTCAATAGGAACTTTAATAACAGACGGACAAAGTGATTCTCATTTGCACCACCCATGTTAGACATAAACAATATGCTCTAATGGTAAATGAGGCTCTTGTTAAAAGCATCCACCAAATGATACACCTTATGCTGTACTAAGACTAGAATAGACTTCCAATAATCAATTACATCAAAGGCACCTTCTGAAGCTTTTATGACAAACGTACTGCAGGTTTTGTTTGTTGTCCAAATGTGGAGACATTACCTCACCTAATTTAACTCTCAGTCGCTTTCTCTCGCCTACTCTTCCTCTAACGTCTGCAGTCTTGTTTCCAGTCACCCTCAGTTTTCTTTCCTTCCCTCATTTCCTCCCTCACTCTTAGTCGATTGTATTCCTTTCTATTTTTGTCACAGTATCTTAAGTATTCAAGAGGTTTAAATGTGCTGCATGAGAGTAGGGACGAAAGGATGAGAGGGATGACAAACAAAGAAGAAGATGGAGTAAAGTAGAAGTAAAACAAGAATATTGGAAGCTGTCCTCTATTGATCGATTTGGCTGCACATAGACGACTTTCAGCACACTGGACATCAATAGGTACAGCTGAAGGACGAAGTGAAAATGCAGTGAAATACACACAAACAGTCCCAAAGAAAGCATAAACATGCAAACGTCTGTATACTGTAGGTACATGCTGATAGAAACATATGCTAACATGTATATGTAGAGAGGCGGTAACACACACTCAACAGGAAGGCCGTGTCTCTTTATGCATTTCGTGCCAATCTCACTTACAGGTCTGTGTGCTGGGTCTTTGTCAGCCCTTCCAGGAGACTTGTAAAGATAACAATAGGCCAATTACTGCCTAATTACTACAGATAACTGGTTCAATAAATTCTTCTGGTCCAATTTCACTTTAATTGTCCCAATTAGATTCAATTAGATCTAGCTAGTATAAAGAGGACAGTTAGAATGGATGCTTTGGCACCACAGGGTATATCATGGAGTCCCAACATCCCACATGTACTTTCAGTACATGCATGAATGCCCATAAAAACACATGCACAACGATAGGCAGGCATATACTGTACATACACGCACTCTCATCCAATATAATAACAGACAGACACAGACGTGTGTGTGAGCTAATAGCCTGTATGTTGGCTCATTTGTGCTCTCATGTGTAGCCCTTGTTGCCGTGTACAGTGTTTAGCAGAACGATGATATGCACCGTTCAGGCACCGCAGGGCCCCAAGAGCTCTGCATAACGGAAATTGAGTGTATACTTGTACATTAGGCCGTGTATCAGAGGTCAAGCTTCAATCAGCCCGATGTTCTCTCTGTACAAGTAATACATGTGATGTGAGTCACACCATCATATAAGTTTTGAATAAAGATGGAGGTTGTGTTTCTTCTCCCTGTTAATTGCCTCCCAGGTCAGGGGTTCCATATTGGGGTGTCTGTATGCCACCAAGGTGTCACAAGACACAGGTGAAGGAATATCAGCCCATCAGCCAACTTTCAGCTCAAGCTGGTGCCTCAACAGACAACTCATGCAGGATCTGGACAGATGAGATCGGGGGCACACGTTTACAGTAAGAGCTTTTAATAACAACATAAAACATGCCTTCATCAGTTTCTTCATCAGAGTTTGGTTTATTTTTTTCAGACCTTCTTCTAATCTTTGCTTCTTTTTTTTTCTTCTTGTAAATTAGTTAATACAACTCTTTAATTTAAATCTTCAAGCCTTTAAAATGTATTCAATTGCATGCTGAAACCAGAAGTGTGAGCTTGTCAGCCTACTTGAGCGTGCAGCAACTGCTGCTTCTGAAATGCTTCACTTCAGCACGCATTGTTCAACATATTCATTAAACATATTAACATGGTCGCAGCACAGCAACGGTTTTCCATTCCAGGCATCATATACATCAAGTGTTAAGAGGTAGAGTGTCAAAATTACATGGGATTTACTCTCATACATGTAATACTGAACCACTGCCCATACTTGTAGACTGTGTTGAGTATTGCACAGCATATCATATTGTACATAGTGTACATTTTATGCACAATATTTGTTTTCCAAATATGCATTGAGATCCGACAACAAAAGTATTTACAGAGTGCTTTAACTTTCATATTTAATCTCATCCCTTGTCTTTAGTCTCTTACACCCCCCTGAGCCACCAGTAGGTCAGTACACATCCATGTCGTGCAGCCAAACACAGAACTTTAATTTAAGTTCCAGTGGAGATCCCCAGAGTTTCCCAACATAAATTTGTAAGGTTATGTTTTGGGGAAATGTGTCTAAAATGAGGCAGCAGGCATTTAGAATATTTCTATTGATGAAATAATGCAGCCATAAAATAAAAAAAAACATTTCACTCAGTGGAAACATCATATTGGTTCAATGAAGAGCTGCAGCAACATGTTGAGTATATACTGTATGATAGATAGAGTGAAATACATGATTTTAACAACCCAAAGCAAGGAAGTTAAGGGGACAACTACTGAGTGAAATGCATGCAAGAATACTGTGAATCTAATTCATCTGTTTAAATACAAAGTTTGTAGTTTGTGTAATTGTGTGCTTGATTCTATTGTTTAAGTATCACATGTTCTTATTGTTGCTGCTTAAATATTCCATAGGTGTTATATTGATATGTGTCTGGCTGTCTGTGCAATGCATGCTGGGACACACATGACAAATATGCATATTCATTGCACAACGATAGGCAGGTGTATACTGTACATACACGCACTCTCATCCAATATAATAACAGACAGACACAGACGTGTGTGTGAGCTAATAGCCTGTATGTTGGCTCATTTGTGCTCTCATGTGTAGCCCTTGTTGCCGTGTACAGTGTTTAGCAGAACGATGATATGCACCGTTCAGGCACCGCAGGGCCCCAAGAGCTCTGCATAACGGAAATTGAGTGTATACTTGTACATTAGGCCGTGTATCAGAGGTCAAGCTTCAATCAGCCCGATGTTCTCTCTGTACAAGTAATTCATGTGATGTGAGTCACACCATCATATAAGTTTTGAATAATAATATTCATTCATACTAAGTGCATGAATATCGTATTCATAACCAGTGACATGCAGTATACGTGTATTATATAATAAACAAGCTCTACTTTTTCATCTTTGAATCTCTCTCTCTTAACTTTCTTCCCTTGTCTCTCGCTCTTTCGTCTCCTGTCTCTCCTTCATGCCTGCTGCCTCGGAGAAAAGTGCTTTTCCGACTTTCTCCTGACACGACAACAGACGGTACCTTGGCTTGGTTTGCCGACGGTGATAAACGGGATGGCTAATTAAAAGGCTCTCTGATAGCCCTCCTCTGCCTTTTTAATTTCCCCTCCTCAACTACTACTGCCGTTTATACCTCTCTCCCCCTCTCGCCTCTTTCTAACTCACCGCTCGTCTTTGTTTTATTGTGTTATTTCTGTCTGTCCGTCTCTCTCACTGCGCATACACACACACACACACTCAGATTTACACACAAAAATACAACTCTTTTTTCCCTGTTTCTCTCTAGATGAAACAGAGTAAACAACACAAAAAAACCCCGCAAAAACAAACATGACAAATAACACTATTCAAACAGACAGACAAAAGAGAGGCAATAGTGTTTGTTTTGAGAGTTGTAGTACCAAGGAAATGACTGACAGTGAGGAAATTGAAGACAAAGTACAAATTATACATACGCAGTCTGACAGAGAGACTGAGGGCAGAGAGAGGAGGTAGTGAAAGAGCAAACCGTTAATAACATGCCTTGTTTGACGACCCAGGTTGTGTATATTTCGGCTGACATTCACTTTGTGAGCTCATCTAATGCTCCAACATGTCCAGGAGATTAGGTTGTGTGACTGTGTGTGTGCATGTGTGTGTGTGTGTGTGTGTGTGTGTGTGTTAAGTGACGGTTATGAGTGTGTAAGAGAGACGAAGGGAAGATGAAAGGCGAAAAGAAGACAAAAAATTGGGATAAAGTGGAGTGGAAGCATGTGGGAGGCGAGGGTTGAGATTGAGAGAAACGCTGTTCTCTACAGGACAGAAAAGAGGAAAGTGAAACAGATAATTACGGAAATATGAAAGACTCCTTTTCCTTCCCCGGTGAACTTCATTTCACCTCTTTTTCAGCTATCCTTCTGCCAAATCCACTGGTTCTCTCTCTCTCCGTGTCCTTTCATCTCTCCTCCCCGGCCCTCCTCGTCAGATCCTCTCTTAGTTTGACTTTTTTTCACCCCCTTATGTTGTCTTACACCCTGCCTCCCTCTTTCACCTCCTCCCTTCACCTCAGACACATTCCCCTTCCTCTTGAGTCTCCTCTTCCTCTTTTATCTTTCCCCTCTCCTTTCCTTCCTTCACTCTTTCCTTTCTCCCTCTCTCCTTGAGGCCAATCAATAGCAGCTGAGAGAGGAGATGCCTCACAGTTGACTCTTTGACACCTATCAGAGCTGACACCCTGTAACCTTATTTACTTTACTCCCCACATCTTTCTGCAGTGTTTGTTTTTTTTTTTCGATGGTGACACTCCACTGACTTACATTCATTACATAAACACCGAACCAAACCTTGACCCCTCACTACTCCGCACTGCTCGGTGACCATGTGTTCACTCTGTGACCAACATGGCTGACGTGTCGCTTTATTCTGGCCGTCTGTGTAGTGCAGGAATGGGGTTTTTTTTCTGATTACTTCCACAGAGCTAGCTGAAAATAACCAGAAAATAATCAATAAGCAATAAATTCAGCGCTTGCCGTTATCTAATCCAATGGATGAAACCATTGCTGTCTAAGCATTAGTTTAGAGTATTTTCCTAGTACGCTTTCAGACTCAGCTGTACAAGTGTGCAGCTCTGAATTGCTAGTATCAAATTCTCCTCCATTTTGCACTTGCCAGAGAGAGCAATTATCCATTAGGCGAAATTACCTAAAGAGGGAAACATGGCAATAAATTAAGTTTGACAAATGTAGAAAACTTACTCTTTAACTGTATTTTTCTTAAGGTAACAGGCATTTTGGAGAAATATGTTTATTCGCTTTTTTCCAGAGACTTGGATGAGAAGATTGTTAGGACTCTTGTGACTGTACAGTAAATATGAAGATCCAGCACATGATTAGCTTAGCTTAGCATTACCACTTCGGGGAAACATCTAGCCTGGCCCTGTCCAAAACTTAAAAAACCCACCTACCAGCACCTCTAAAGCTCACTAATTAGCACGATATACCTCGTTTGTTTAATCCGTACAAAAACAATAGGTTAAAAATCAGCACCACACAGTGATGACAAGACTCCAGGAAGTCACTGCACTCAGCCAAGAAATAGTCCGGCACACTGTAACCCCCTTTAAAACCACAACTTGTTTTTTACACAGTTTTTGGACAAACTAAACAAACCAAAAAAGTGTCAATTAGTGAGCTTTAGAGGTGGTAGACATATTCTGTTACCTTAACACAGAGCCGGGCTAGCTGTTTACCCGTTTCCAGTCTTTGTGCTAAGGTAAGCTAGCTGCTGGCTCTAGTTATATACATAGCATGCCAACATGAAATTGGTATCGACCTTTTTCTCATCTAACTCGCGGCAAGAAAGCAAATTAAATCAAATGAATTAATAAAAAGCATAATTTCTCTGCTATTTAGTCTGACATACTTAGCATAACTCTAATCTTATATTGGGATCCCCAATATGACATAAAGATGCTCTCACTCATTTTGTTGTAGTGCCCGGTAGCAAAACCCCCAAACTTTCCTCCCAGCCTGCTGTTTGTATTTTGAACTTCATGTGTTTTTAATTTGAAAACATCAGCAGTGAGACTGGAGGTAAATTCGAGGAGATTTTATTTACTGGCGCTATAACAAATTCAGGGAGAGTGCTGTTAAAACAAAGTTGTAGAAGTTTGAACAAATTTCTGCATTGCATGCATTTTTAGAAATGGACCTGCCTGTGGGTTCAGCAGGGTGTAACTCACTCAAGACACTTTACTCACTTATGCCAATCACATTTCACATTTCAACCCTTAAAACAAACTAGGTCTTTCTGTTTCTTTGTCTCTATACACTGGGCCAATCAGTGAGTACAGTGGGTACAACAGCTACAAAACATCAGACCACTAGTGAACTTTGGTGTGTCAGAGTCATCGCTCTATACATCATGTTTCTGCAAATTCAGATCAGATTTTGATAAATAAATCGGACAAATAAAAGGTAAGGACGAGACAGTAGGGATTTATCTGTTACACATAAACACACATCTGGGAGGAAAATTAAGCTACAAGACCTAGAAAAAGGTAGTATAGGTCGGTCAACCTCATGTGCACAAAGCTGCAGCAGCACAGCGTTCTGCCGACGCAGCTTTTCCATGACTAGAAATGACTCAGCATTTTTAATGAGCTTTTGGCTGTTTAGTTTCTGTTGCGGTTGGAAGTACTTAAATCAAATGAGGGATAAAGACTTTTTCCGCCTCATGAATATTCCCTTAAAGGACAATAACTTAGGCTAAGCAATTTGAACGCAGTGTTAATTCTAAATAATTGCATGGTCACATAGAGGGAAGAAAGCGGCAAAAAACACAGAGACGAATCGGTTTGAATAAGAAACACCCACATTATTTAAAAGATTAAATACACATTTCTATGAAAAGCAATCTGTTTAAAAGTGTCTGCCAATAAAAAAATACTTGATTATGTATTAAATGTATGGATTACTTAATAATTCCCCCAACATACAAGGATACACACAAGCAGACACTGAAAATAATACACAAACAGAAATGCAGTATAAGCAGGAGCACACATACGCATGTATTTCTACCATTGTGAGGACATTCCATGTACTTTCTTCCTTAACCTCACTGAGCTTAATATTTATACTAATCTCACACTTTACTCAACCCTATCCCTGAAGCAAATTGAAATACCAAAGAGATGAGGATCAAAACAAAATGGCCTCACCCTCCTAAAAATGTCACTTTTTACGATTCAGAACTGGTTCTCACAATAATAGCAGAACAAGCGCACACTGAAACACCAAACCTCAACAACAAGCAGAGGAAAAGCTTATGCATTACAGTTTATCTCCCGGTGCCACACAAACAAACAGTGGGGAGATTTAGGATCTCTGGCAGAGTCTCTCACTGTTCAACACTATTTATGATAATGCTTTCACCACTGTGCTCCATGCTACCCTTCATGCTGCATGTGCACCACTGACTGGGATTTGTCTATTCTGTATATTAAGTCTCCCAGGAGCCATTG
Source organism: Enoplosus armatus (assembly GCF_043641665.1). Taxonomy (NCBI): domain Eukaryota; kingdom Metazoa; phylum Chordata; class Actinopteri; order Centrarchiformes; family Enoplosidae; genus Enoplosus; species Enoplosus armatus. Next base: position 16,589,699 of record NC_092195.1, read on the forward strand.
CAGCCACGCATCCAGTGGCTTATATACAGAATCTATGCATGTACACACATGAGCAAGGGAGTATGGGTAATCATGGTGGAAGAAAAGGGTTCGGTGAAAGATGCAGGACAATGGGGGAGTAATGGAGGAGAGACAGGCAGGATGTGGTGTGAATTTGTCATTTTCACAGGCACAAACAGCCAGATTTAAACCACTTTAAAACACATCTATTTGTTTCTCTCTTTCATTCAACCTTCCTCCTTTTCACTTCATTATCTGTGATTTGCAAGATAAGGCTATTTTATCTCTATAAATTAGGTAAAGTGACCTAGCGTATGGAACAATGGGGACGCATTCATCATGCGAAATTAAGTCGTGAAGATGAAGAAATGCTCTGTAAAGGGGACGCTGTACCATTGCTTTCTTCTAGGGTCACGCATACACTTACATAGAGACATGCATGTAGTGCTGTCCTTGTGGGGACTGTTTTTTATACAACCTGGGTCTCATAGAGTCACTCCACTGATTTCACAAATAAACTTCAGTTTACTGTCTTTAAATATTCCTTCCAGATATGTTTGACATATATAAAGACTGGGAATAATGTGTGAACTTGTACTCCTTCTCCCTATTTGAAAAAAATCAAGAATCTATGAATATGCAAATATTAGTTTATGTGCACTAGAAGTTCAAGTTTCCACATCACTCTTGTGCAAGTTGTACACTCGACTACGATTGGCTACGAAGTTGTGATGTCAAAAAATCTGATTTATGCTGAGCACAAAGAAACTTTCCTCCTTCAGCACATGGACAATGAAGACAGCCTTCTAGTGTCGAACTCTGCACATGCATCCGTCTGCACAGTGAAGCTCAAACATCCACATTGAATAATGAGCAAAGCATGTTTTGTTGAGTGGAGGCGGACTTTAAATACACTTCAGTTTAATGTCTTCTGTGGCTCTGAATGAAGTCTGAGAAAATAACCCCAATAATGTCTTCAAGGTCATCTCGGATTGGTCTTGAGGACTTCTAATTTTTGGCAGAAAACCAAAACCAAGCACTACGAACTTGGGATGTCTTCTTTATTTGGTCAGGAGAAACAGAACACATAACGCTATACACACCACAAAAAGAACAGACCCTATACATAACATTTAGGGGCGATGGGGGAGTGCAAGTGTAAGTGTGAATATGGAAGTGTATGCAAATAAGTGTAGAAATAGATGGACTATGTAGAATATGTAAGGAAAAGAAGTGTTAGAGAAGAAAAGTAGGAGGTTAGGAGGGCTGCAAAGGGGGCCCCCGAGGGATAGCAGGCAAATGTCAAAGAGGTGTGGAGTTTCAAAGACCTGGGCATTTAACTGGCAGGAGGGTTTTACCAAAAATGCTGTGTCTTTGCCCACACGTCTTTAGAGCTTGTCACATAAGAGGGACTAAAATCATAGTTCGACCTCTGCTGCATCGATTTCATTGACTGATTGATTTTCATCGACCATTCTTTTTATAGTCCCCCAACTTAATGGAAGTGCATCACCAAATTACTTGAGTACCCCTTTGTTTACATATAGGGCGGCAAATAACAATTATTTCCATTATCAATTAATCTAATTGCTTTAGCCTATAAAATGTCAGAAAGTAGTGAAAAATATATGTAACAAATGACCTAAAACCCAAGGTGATGTCTTCAGATTGCTTGTCCAACCACAAAAAACAGCAAATATTCACACTGCAACCAGAGAATGTTTTTGTTAAAAAGTAAGAAAAACCATTAACTGATTATCAAAATAGCTGCCAATTAATTTTCTGTCGATCGGCATAACGACTAATCAATTGTTAACTGATGCTATTGTCATATTTTCGGCTAAGGATAGAGCAGGTCGGTGGTTCGATCCCCGGCTCCCCTCGTCAGTGAGTGAAGTAAGCGAAGTCCATTTATCACAAACGGAGAGCATACGTCTATATAAAGTGGTTTACATAATCTGGCTAAAATAGTGTGTAAACAAGTCTGATTGTTGAGCTTAGTTGTAACAACAACGTTATCATAGCCCAGAGAAATGGTGACAAAAATTACACAAATAAGTTTTCCTTTAACCCTCACTTTAAGCCCGTTTCAAAGTGATGACCTGCAAAATGAGTTTGGAGGATTATTGGTTCTCATAACTATAAAAGGGCAGGGACACTTACGCACATGTCCAAGCACACACTGACTCACACACACACACACACACACACTCACACATAACATCACCCTCAAAAACTTTATCTTCTCCTTTGTTCTAAAATGATGCAGCAGCTTTCACAACCATCTGTCCACTGACAGTATTTAACACACACACTTACATGCACACGGGCTAAAGCGCTCTGTCTTTGTGAAAAACACACACATTCACACATTCACTTTGTCTCTCTCCTTCACACATACACTCTCCCTCTTTTCTCTCCAAACAACCACAGCAAGTGCACTTACTGTCTCTCTCTGCCCTGAATGCAACCAATAACACACACAGTAATGAGATGTTTGGTCTCTTGTGTATGTGTGTGTGTGTGTGTGTGTGTGTGTGTGTGTGTGTGTGTGTGTGTGTGTGTGTGTGTGTGTGGCTGGTAGGACACCAGCCATACGGGAATCGGTGGAAAACTCCAGACTAGTATAAACAGCCTGCAGAGACAATACACACAAACACACAATCTCATATTGTATGAACACACATACACGTAATCTCACACTCACACACACACACACACATCATCTGTCTCTCTCTGTCCTCACACAGCACACAAGGGAGGATGAGGGGGGAGAAAAGGGAGGAAGGTGAGATGCAGCAGCAGGAGGAGGAGGAGGAGGAGGAAGCAGAGGTAAACTCCCTCTGCTGTCTCCATATCCATCAGGAAATGTCAGGATCCTGTTATAGGGGGACTGACTGGCTGCATGTAGTTTGGGGCAGGAATAACTGGGGTATAGAATATGTATGAATGTATGAGAAAGGTAAAACAGGGGTGAAGAAATAGAGGAGGAGGAGGAGGAGGAGGAACGTATAGAATGGAGAAAATGAGCGGGTATGTGTCTACAGGTGCTTATGGATAGGTCAAGGTTGCAATAGAATAAACAGGGGTTGGAAGAGAAACAGAAACACTGCATGACAAAAGGAGTTTGTGTTTGAAGTAATTGAATCATAATGACTAAAGCATTGAAAACAAGGAATTGCAGCCAAGTCGTTAATTAGTGCTGCGTGTTAGCTTTAAAAGTCTAAAACTCACACCTTTAATTAGCAGTCTTCAAACCAACATGTGTTTGAAAAGATTTCATTTGTCACAAACACTGAAACATTTTCATGTGACGAAGGAGAAAGCAAAGAAATAAAAAAACATTACCTCATGTGCTTAGCAATGGACGAGCAGAACAAAAGCGACAAATTACATCTCACCAGCAGAGATAGGTGGACTTCTAAAAGCGTATTTGCTTAACGACACAAAACAAGTGCTTTATGATTTATCACACTGTTGAATTTATTTCACACCTCCAGGGAAATAGCCCCAACAAAGATCTTGCTTCACAGGGTTTCCATTCAGAAACCAGTTTGAAGGTGAAGGCAGAAAAACACATAAACCTCATTGTAACTGCAACCAACACAACTTATTGAAACAGTAGCCGTCCTAGTCTTACATCATACAAAAGCGCAATGCAGAAGATTGGAAAACACAAATAATTGAGCCGCACAGGTGTTCCGCCTGATAAGACCTCAGTACACATACTAGTAAGACTTATAAAGGTGTGAGTGGTCACCACACTAACAGGTGCAACAAAGCTAACAAGAGATGAAGGAGATGTGAGTCAAGGCTAGTTTGTACCCGCCCCCACAGTCCTGAGAGGAGGTCTAATTAGGGAGAATATAGTTAGTGAAGACACCTGTGTGGGTGTGCAGGTCTTTTCACCCTTAGATACAGTATTCACACCACTCTTTCCTCCAGCAGTGCGATAAACACAATTAACCAAATAATCCAATGTCACCAACAACTGGCTTATTTCTAACGTCTGCTAACTTTACACAGTCATTTGATATAAAAAAAATATTCCAATATTCACTCTATTTTTAGCCCTGGTTTGGTCTCCACCAAACAAGGTTGATGAGGGCCAAAAAAAGAAAAAAAACAGAACAATGATCCAAGAATAGACTAAAAGGCTTCATAGAGCTGAGGGGAAATGCTGAGGTGGATGATAAATCTCTGTGTGTTTTTCACTACAGGCGACCACTGTCACATCCCACATTGTCGTTTGATCCAATGTTGGCAGTGCAGCGTTGAGGCTATCTTCAGTAAAACTTAAATTGAACTATATCACATACATAGGACGACTTACTTCGTGTGTAAATATAGTGTTTTTGATGTGGAGGGATGGAAAGGTTGATAGAAGTTGGTTAGTGCACTCAGAAGTTAGAAAGTCAACAGATTTGCTCTGGTGTGGGAGTTAGACTGAAGTTTTCGTTGTGAATCTTTTGTCTAGCTGTGCTAGCAGACTCTTCTGTTTGGTTTAACGTTTTTCTCTTTCTACCTCTGTTTGGCCTTTCTATTTTTATTTTCTCCCTATCTTCGCAGCTTTTTTGACATTTCGTCTGTAAGCCTGAATGTCTGTCTTTACTCCCGGTCCTCCTCAGCTTCTCTCTCTCATCCACCTGCTTTCTCTCTCTCTCTCTCTCTCTCTCTCTGCCTCTTTCCATCTTTTCCTCTACTTATCGCAGTGGGAGCTAATGTGACCTTTATGTGCTGTCAGCTCGCTGCGTGGCCGTCAATCATCATCTGCTCCCATTAGAACAGCTCTATCAGGAGCTGTCAGCACCACAGGGCTGCCGACCCACTCCACGTACGCCACCCACCACCCACCGCTTGAGAGGTGGAAAGATAGGAAAAAGAGCAAGCGACACAGAGAAAGCAAGACAAAAAGAAAACCAAAGAGAAAAAGAAAGCGAAGAGAAAAAGAATCTGACACCGGCAGTGTGTCTCTTCTCTGCTGCTACATCCATCTCTCCTTCATTCACTCCTTCCATCTCTCTCCTCCATCATCCCTCATTAATTGTGTTTACTCCGAGATACCTGTGTTTTGGTCCTTAAGGAGCCGACATAGTTAGCATCCCGACCAGCCAGACAGACAGAAAAGAGAGAGACGCTATCTTTTTCTTATTCTCTCCATCCCTCAACACCTTCTCCAGCTTCCCTTCTCAACTGTCTCATTATAACTTTTTAGTCCTACTGGAGGAGGTTTACTATCTCTTCTCCTCTCTTCCTCTCCATCTCTGTGTTTACCTGCCATGGGAGCTCCCTATCTCTCCCTCTCGTCTGTTTTCTTCTCCTCGACTATCCCTCCATTCTCCTCTTGTGGCCCTTGTTCCCTTCACTTCCACCTCTGTTTGTTTATTGTGATGCACCCTTCAGTCTTCCATCCTCCTCTTGTCTCCCACTTCTGTTTCTGTCTTATCTTATTTTCATCCAACTTTCTCTTCTTTTTTGACTGCTTTCCCGTTTTCTTATTTGCATCCTCATCTTTTATCTTACACCTTCTTTCTTTACCTCTCCTTTTGCTTCCTCATCTTTTTCTCACCTCCTCCCGGTTAAAACCTCGTCTTTCTTCACTTCCCCGCTAATTTTCTCATTGTTTGGAATCCAACCCAAAACACACACACACACAACAGAAGCTATGACATGCAAATTGAAGTCAAAATACTTACAGTTTACCTCACACACATCATCACACAATTAAATGCAAGAGCTCGAGTAACAGCTGCTACGTGAGCGTGTGCCAGTTAATTGTGTTCCTGCACAGTGTATTCATGAAGAACCAACTACACCTGCTTCTCTCTCTCAAAAAACAAATAGCTCGTTGAGAAACCAAATTTGATAGATTTTTTTAGTGTAATTAAAAGGTTTCCAAGTCCTCAACAAAGCCACCTCTTTCACTTTGACTGGAACTTCACATTCACACGTGGTAGCCCGTTAAATCCCTCTGCAGATACTGTAAATTATTTTCCACTGGATCTAGGTAGGACTCCAAAAGTTTAAACTCGTGTGTCAATACATCTTAGGATTTCATACTCGCTTTTCTTAACCGCCAATGGAGACAGGAAGAGGAAAATGTAAGAGGAAGAGAAGTAGTATCCTTGGAGATGGCCTTAAAGTACAGACACACTTCTCCAAATGGAACCAGAAATTTACACCAATGGACTGTATCTTTGGTAAAAAGCAATCCTCACATAATATTTGTGCCCTGCAAAACTGACACTTCAAATGTCTCCCCTTAATGAGTCCAGTAGGTCCATTAAGTGTTTTTCAAGAGCAAAAGTGTTTCATACAACTACAACTTCATAAAACTATGTATATACAATAACTGCTTTTTTTTTGGGGGGGGGGGGGGGGTAATATATAAGTTGTGAAAAACAAGTTATATATTGGCTTATGTTTGTAGTTGGCGTTTGTAATGGGAGGTTCTGTTTCCAGGTCTTTTGATATATTTGATATATTGACTATCCCTTTCAAGGGCTTAAAAAATGCTGTTGTATATGGTCAAAAGCTAAGGGAGTGAATTTATGACAGATTTGTGCTCCCATGGTGTAGAATTAGAACTAGTTAAGGTTGTTTATACTAATGGATTATATACAAAGATGGCACATGATCGACTATGCATCCAGAAAGCTGCAATCAACATCAACTAAACACGTTATTAAACAGGTGACAGAACAGTCTTATCACAAGGTCCATTTAGTAGCTTCTTGTTCATGTTGGCTTCAGTAAACACTTAATAACTGAATAATCAATTAATTAAAATAAATCTACAGAAACACTCAAATAAATGTTTCTTTACTAGCCTCCTGCCGCCTGTTCGGATACAGTGTACAGATAAAGGTTGGTTCCACTCTCAGAAGTTCAGATGTGGTCCGGAAACAGGCTGCAGCTGCACTTAACAATGTGACACCTTATATGTTAAACTGTCTGGATGACTGGATCCTGTGTCCTGTCCATTGTAAGTGTATTTTGAATTTGTTTTTCAGTGTTTTTGCTCTGTCTGAATCCAATCAGATCAGATCTGTGTGTCTAAGTGTGGTCAAGCGCCTCAAATTTGACACAATGGATGCATGTTTTATCCACTCTGGAATTATATTAGCATGTTTAAAATCAGTTTTATTTGCGATTGAAGCCAGTTAGGACCTGGTGGGTGTTTGGCAGATTTTTCGCTGGCTTAAAAAAAACCGAACACATGGTCTCTCTCTGTCTCACACACACGCACACAAACAAATGTGAACTCTGATGCCTGCGGTATCTAGCAGAGAAATTAAAACCTGAGTGTGGGCGATGTGTGCCAGCATGGCAGGGAGCAGCTGTGTAATGTTTCTCTTTGGCATGCAAGGTCGGTTGGCGTTTTAAAATGGGCCGGCCATCACAGAGAGTTAAACAGACAGACAGGCAATAAGACAGACAGGCATTTGTGTGTTTATGTGGGAGAGCAAATCACACCACAAACTCATTCTTTTTTTATTGTGCCCAGTCTGTCATCCCTCTGAAATGAGTAAAATCTGTATAGCAGAGAAAGTGACCTGCAGACAGGTGAGGCAGGTAAACAGGCAGACAGGAAATGAAGGCGTGAGTGACAGGCCACAGATGGAAATAGAGGAGGAGGAACTATGACCCTGTCAAAAAGGATGTCTCCATCAAAAAATCCCCACCGCCTCTCAACTCCACTTTCCACTTTCTTCTCAAGCTCAACTCCACTTTCATCCGAGAGAAGATGCTTTATATGAACTGAAAGGAGAGCACTTCAAAGACAAAATGAATCAGCCATTAACCCTGCTGTATCTCCCTTCTCCATGTCTTTCTCTCTCTGAGGCCGTCAATAGGATCAACTGACTCTGTGTCCTTGAAGTTGGACTACAAACCCCCCCCACACACACACACACACACACACACACACACACACACACACACACACACACACACACACACACACACACACACACACACACACGGCTGGGGAGGTGAGTGATTAAAACTCTCAATGTTTCACTTCCTTCAACTATTTGTCATCAATTTGTTGTGTTTCATGAGTTTTGAAAAAATCACACATAGTACTACTATTCTACTACAACAGTTTGTGTAGACATTAACCTAATGACTTTGGTGTCACCATGATGTTTGACAAATGACATCACATTTGTACATTTGTGTTCAGCAATGACCAAATTACCAAACTACGATTGTGAACATGGTTACACTGTATCTGCTAAGCGTCAGCATGTTAGCATTGTCAGTGTGAGCATGTTAGCATGAAAGCGTGGCTGTTTCAATTATTTTTTAAAGACGCAATTGACGAAACAAAGAGGAAAAGACAGAGCATAAAAAAATACATTAAAACATGAGGGGCAGAGAAAACAATCAAGCATGTGTATGCTTCATTTGCTGCACCACTGCTGTCATGCAAAAATAAAAAAAGTAGACAGTTTGTTTGGGAACTCAGTTTCTAACTAATGAATAAAGTGTCCCCGTATTTTGAAATGTCTTTGGACCTTTAATGGAGTATGTTAGCTTAGGAGGTTCTTTAGCAAATCAATGCTTTGGCTTCAAAGGGTTAAAGATTCGATGAAGTCATGAACAAAAGTTCATGAACACAAACATAATAAGGCAGCAGACTCACGTTTTTATCTGCTTCTCCCTGCAGATTTTGGCAGCAATTGATGTTGAACAGGGGTAAGCCACCTTTTCCACCCCTAATAGACAAACACCACCCGTCAATGAGCTGGGTTAGGGTTCACACTGAACCTAGGGTTAGCTGGATATGCCTGTGTTGTGTGTGTGTGTGTGTGTGTGTGCTCGAGGGTGGAACTGGACCCAGAGCAGTGTTGACATCGGGCGGCCGAACAGATGGCATTTCATGTGTGTGTGTGTGTGTGTGTGTGTGTGTGTGTCGTGTCCTCAGGTGGCTGAGGGAAGTGATGTGAGGTGAGCTGATGATGATGTGTTGTTCTCATTACGCAGCCCGCTGCTCATCTCTCTTATACCGTTTCCCTCTGTTCTCTTTTTTAGCAAACAAATTAGAACGTATAAGAGAAAAGCTCGACTAATTCTCTCTCGGCCTGTCTGTCGTAGGTCACTTATTATTATTTTTTTTCCAGCTTCATTTAATTAAAAAGGCCTTTCTTCTTCTTCTTTTCCATTTTGTTCACCGTCCGCAGTAGCTTCCATAATCTGCCTCATTTTGATCATTATCAGCCTTTATCTGTCATCTGAACTTGTCTAAGGTCAGATCCTGTATGAAGGACCATTTTGTAGGTGACGGTGAACACACACACACACACACACACACACACACACACACACACACACACACACACACACACACACACACACACACACACACACTCCTTTGAGACTAAAACATGCCTCATAAACCTCATTTGCACAAGGAAACAGACAAGGGATCTCTGAGTAACCACAGCTCATAGCGGCTCACAGGAGAAATCTCCACTACACATCGTGCATCACGTACCTACAAACAAAATGTATTTCTCTGGGGTTGAAAGGGATTTATATTTCCAAGTTTCATCTTCATGTCCTGATTGTTCTGGTTTGGTAAATGGAACATTGCCTACTGGTGCACACGTTAACATTATGAGTATTTACAGTTTGTTAGGAGGACACCTGCAAAAGTTTGCAGACTCAGAAGAATGTTTCAGGCTTTTAAAGATGCAATGAAATGGCATCTTTACCGCCTAAATATTTTGTAATTCTAAAAAAAAAAAAAACTTGTTAAGATGCGACATTACAGTGCATACCACTGTTTGATTTGATAGGAGAGGCAGAAGAGCATGATTACTTAATAATTTCTGATGCTTTATTGCTTAGATTTTATGTTGACACCTACCAAGTGCAGGATGAGGACACCATTAAAGGTTCGCTGTTTTCCAAGAAGTGAGAGTGTCCACAACATCACGTCTTTAAGACACACACTTCTTTTTCTCTCTTACTTTCTCATTGCTCATTGTTTTATTTCCCCTCCTGTCTTCTCCTTTTCCATCATTTTCTTTTTCGCTACTGTCCTTTTCTGTCCTTTTTGTCCCAAAACTTCCATTACAAGTTTCCTTTTTTGTCCATGATGTGGTGTTTTTCACTTCACTACCCAGAAGGCACCTGTCAGTCAGTGTCAATCAAACACTGTGGCATGTTTTTCTTTGGTTTTTCTGTTGATGTAGTTTGACTTTGTGTCACTCGCCGGTCATGATAACTAGCTACCTGTAGCCCTTCTACTCATTCCTACATTTCTTCACTTCCTTGTTTCCCTTAGACCTTTTTCACTTCCTACATCTTTCCTCCCTCTCTGCCTTCATGCACATTTTTCCTTCCTTCCTCATTATCTTCTCATCATATTACAAATCTCTCTCCATCCACACTGCTGTTTGTCCTGGTGGGCTGTCGGTGCCTGAGGTGGATGGGAGTTGAGCTCAGGTCGTTACGTCCTTACAGCATTTCTCATTGAGCTGACACACACACACCTACAGACACACACCCCAGCTTGTTCCTGCATAGGCCAGGCCTGAGTTAATGGGATGAGTTCTAATTAATTTTGCTGCGTCAGGGGAGACCAGTGGATAACATCGGGAGAGAGGAAGGGGAAAAAACACGCAGACAGAGAAACATTGAAGGTAGTTAAAGACTAAAAAAAGAGAGGATAGAGAGAAATAAGTCTAAGAAAGAGGGAAAGAGGAAGGCAGACAGAGATGTTGACAACTACCAAAAAGTCAAGGAATGGAGGAGACGAGCAAATTAAGACAAGCCAGTGATTGAGTGGAAAAGAGTCCATCAGAAAGAGAGAAAGGGGACTCTAGAGGAAAGACAAGCGCAAGCAGAATTACTTCTTATTTTTCTGACCTTGAAATGTGCTTTATTTTGATTACGAGCGTTGCGCACAAGATGCAATAAATGGGAGATCCATGCAGACGAGGTGAAGCAGGAAACGTCCCTTGAATAAACATCAAAGGGCCGGGCCTGTTCACTCTCCTGATAATTCGGAGATTTCATCAATAAGCGTAAACTAAAATCTAGATCAAAATCTAAATGAACTAAATCAACTATAAACTACACTCAATGGCCACTTAGTTAGGGACGCCTGTACAATATATCCAATACAGCAGCTCTAGCATAAATTCCACCTTTATGAAGTTTATAATGTTTCATTTTTGTTGACATTGTAAAAGATGCGTGAATCCAATTATATGCTTATTATTGAGGTCATAGTTAAAGGTTGTGTTGTACAGGACTACATTATATACAGAGGGTGTTATATTTACATACATGAGGAGGGACACAATGTTAGAAACACCTCTGAATATAATGCAGTCCAGTGCAACACATCACAATGACCTCAATGCTTCATTAAATTGCATTCTTCAACCTAAAATGACTTTTCAGATGGTTTTATCTCTTCTTATAACTTAGATTTGATTCTTTTTTTTATAAAATCGAGCAACCCCCGTCACATTGTCATTTATATTCATATATTGTTATAAAAACTATAACTCACTGATTATAGCCGCTTGAACTTATCCTGAAAATCTCCTGAACTATGAAAGCTCTCACCTTTCCCTGAAGGTAGCAGGACACACGTGAGTTTCCATCTGCAGCCTCTAATTTGAAAAGTGATGCGCCATTATGCAAAATGATCCATTGTGGTTACCGTGATTAAATCACGCGCAGCAAACACCAGGCTGCTGCAAAATAACCACACAAAGCTCTCTGCATATCAGACTGGTCGGTTGTAATTCTGTGTTTTTCCTGAAACACAGCATCGTCTCTCCGTGAGGCGAGACTGTGACAGAAATGAGATGTGACTGTGACAGGCATCCCATCATCAGAGCTGCTGATGTTAAGAAGTTCGACTCATTACGTCAAACGTCTTCAAAGTAACTGTCGCTGTAAAAAGAACAAGAGACTTGCAGAATACACACGGGTACAATCAGTGGCAGCGACCTCAGAGGTGGAAGAGGTACAATAAAATATCAGTAATATATATCGATATAAAGTCTTTATCTAAGGTTGTATATGCTATTGTTTGTATTGTTTTATTACGTGTACTGGGATTCACCGTCTGATAGCTGCAGTACAGTGAACACCCCCTTATTAACAAGGTAGCACGCCACAGACACATGCACGCACACACATCACTGAGTCACTTTAAAGGTGTCATTTAGTTTAAGATAATTAATGCACTGTTAATGCATTACTGGACTGTGTCCCAACAATAGAGATCACAGCCAAAATCGTACCTAATCACTTTTTGTGGAAGCTTTTTCAAATCTGCTCGCACACAACAGAGGCTTCGACCACACACACACACGTTTATATCTTGTGTGCACACAGAGAAACAATGCTGTGGTAAGATTACTGGGTTGTCTCAACATGAATCATGATTTCTTTAACTATGCATACCTAAAATGGGCCAAAGGCTTAATGCCTGTGGGCCCCACATGACAGGAGCACTAATATGTTTTAATGAGCCTTGGTCCCTGGATGAGACTCTACATTTGTCATTCAGGTCCTGCACTGAAGAAAAAGTTTAACACTGCCGTCTCCGATTTGTGATCATATGTCTGGACCAAATTCAGAAATGTATGTGTGAGTCTTCCATGAGATGTTTTATACCGTCTCAAATAACTAACAGCGAAGGCTCAGGTAGTCTAATAATTTATGAATATTACTCATGATATCTGCCTACGATTGGCCGACCATGTCAGCCAAAAGTATTTCTCTTGTAGACTTCCAACCACAAAAAGGTTGCAAGATGAACCTAAAGGGTACGTTTTTTTGCGATTCTTTCCTCCCAGCTGCTGGTACCTCTTGGGGAGATGGTGAAACAAAGTTTTTACATCCGATGGAACAACAAATGACAGACAGGCAAAGAACCAAGTCAACACTAAACACCCATTAACACCCACAAGACCTTGGAAAGCAACATGGAGCATCCCAAAGGCCACTTGAATAATATACTGTAATCTCCTCAGCGGCTGAGGTGCCTCAGGTGTCAGTGAATAAAAGTAAATCATCATCCAAAGTGAGTTAGTTGATTAATGACCACCATTAAGACTTTTCTTATGTACTAACCACTTAGTAGCAGGTATATAAATCTCTTAGTGGTCAGTTTTATGGAAAGCTAAAGAAACTGCCTGATGCTCACATCATGGTTGTCCCTGTACCTGACATATTCAGTGGTTTCCTCTGTTGTTGTGTTGTTTATTGGACAGAAAGACTAATAGACAGAAGTATAAAGGCAACTAAAGACATCAACTTCCAATAAAAAAAACACTTTTTTTGTTGGCATGGTGGTTGAGCTTGTTTCAAATGTGTATATAAAATCGAAATACCTTCAGCACTCATATGTGAGGATTCCACAGGACACTGATGATATTTACAGCACACACATCATTAAAATACTCATTAGAATAATTTGTAGCCGGACGTCAAAGATGCTATATGTACTTAGTTGGTGTGTTTATCGAAAGCACCCCTGAAACTATAGGACAAATTTACTTTAGGCTATTGCTCCATGAATAAAACATGCAGTGCTGTGGCCTTGCACTATTATGATTTGTGTTTATTTGTGTGCATTTTATTTGAGAATAAGTGGGAAAATATTGACCTCCCAATGCAAGGTTATCTTTTAATTGCTTGATAGCAGTGGTTACATAAGATGAAACAGCATGCGAGCGGGGAATAAATTAACTTTTAATTAGAAACATCATATTCCAATTCACCCTCCTTGTTTGCTTGTTATTGTTGTTGTCTTTTCATAGAAGTGAGAGACGTGCAATGAAAAAAAGAAGATAAAAATGCTTACAGTAGGAGTGATATGCCACAGAAGCCTTGATAGACCCAATTATCGCACAATGTCCCACTGTCTTTCCAACAAAATAAACCTTAATTTCGCTGAGGCAACATGCCTAAATGGAGTAGTCATGATTATGCACTACAGTCCTTTTCACTCAAACAAAACAAGGCTAAGTGGAATCCATGCTGTACAACCCTAAAATGGTAATCATCACGACTCCCCTCGTGCATGAGTCCCACATCTACCCGGCTCTTGTGTACCAGACAGTTTATTTTTTGAACACAATATAACAAATACAAACCTGGAATATTGTCACACACTTCCGCTCTGGCCTTCTGGACACAAAAGAGATGTATTTTGAGTTTTCAACTAAGGAGCGTCAAAACCATTGCAAGAAACAGTAAACGCATGTAAATGTTAACTCTAAAACTACAATACAACCCCAGCTCCATAGTAAGTTATAAGCTGTGCGTTATCTTTACTGGAAGCTTTCTAATGTGATTACTGTATGCCTTCAGTTTGGCTACATATATTGCGGCACACTCTTTTCTTTGATATATATATATACGAGAGGATTAACCAGGAATCCACCAGTCAACACTTTTTACGGTGACCCCAGGTTGATATCACAATGAATATAAAATCCATACATCCCTACTCGCTTAATCCATCATGCCTAATAGGAATCTGATCTTAGTAGGTCAGGCACATATTGTGTGTATTCATCACCGGCTCGCTATCTATGACAGTGCAGTTATTATTTATTTATTTATTTTCTAATCCGATACCTGCCATTTGATTAAGCGGTGGCAGAGGAATAATGTGTAAAGGCATCACAGTAAATGAGAAAATGGCACCAGTTTTTCAATATTCCCACAAGGGAGAGAAAAAAACGTGTTAGGTTACAAACATTTAAACATAGCCTTTCCCCTCTATCTCCTGTTTTATAACTGCTGAACAACTTTGACTGTGCAGAACAGAAGAACCACAATTACAGCAGAAAATTATAATATCTCTCAAATGGCCTCATACAGCATATTGATTTTTTTTTTTTTCTTTCCAAACTGTTCTCCCGAGTGAAAGTGCTGCAGTAGTTCTTCAAGTGTGCAGCAAAAAAGTGAGACTGTAATGGTAACATCAATACAAAAAAAAAAAGAAATTTCAAATACTTATCAGAGATCTCTTGGATTATTCAAAAATATTTTTGAGTGATAAAAATCCAGTTTTGTGAGGTTTATGGTATTTGAAGATGAGTTACAACTCATTACAATGATGACTTTCATTAGCTGCGGATGATAAAAATGCTTAATAGTCTCCAAAAAATGTAATTACCTTCATATTATCTAAAACTAGAAAAAAAAATACTCAGCTTTGAACACTGAAATGGAAAAATCTCTCTCCAGTATAGTTTGGACAGTAACATTAGCTCTGTCTACAATACCACAAGATCAACTGTTGTTTAATTAATTGGCCTGTAAAATATAATTTCACATGTCAGATGAATCATTGGAATGCAATGCTAGTGATTATATTCACACTAGGGTTCAGGTGGATGTGTGAAGGTTGTGTCTTAATGATGATGGCCACACTTCAGGACTCGACAGCAAAGTCAGCTGCAGGGCAGCAGCGTCTCAGGTAATGGATTTGAGTTCCCAGCGGTCGTCTTTAGACAGTCTGCAGAGTCTGTTCTAATTGATGAACGCTCAGATTAAAGACTTTGGACTTAAACCCAGAGTTGGAGGAGAAATGTCAAGTGTTGTACCTTATGTCTTTAACAGATTGTGTGCATGTTTGTGCTTGTGTATAAATTAATATATCTGTGTGTGTGTGTGAGAAAGTCTGAAGCAAACCCTTGTAGGAGGCAAGCAAGCCTTGTGATAAAAAGGAACTCTGACACCTAACAGAGCAATGGCTGGATGTGCGCCACACCTTTTTATGTCCCTCACTCTGGCTTTATCAAATATTGATTGCATAGAAAGCCTCTGCTGAGAGCAAAAGGTCCACAAACAAAGAGTCAGTATTTCTATCTGCTTTCAAGGGAAACCATGCTCGACAAACATTTCACTCTCTTATATTCCCCCGCCGTCCATTAGAGACCCAAACTGCACACCAATACATAGAAATTTATGAGATAAGCTTTGCAGGTTGCATTTTGACCTACGACTCTAGTTCCTGTGTGAGCCCCAATGGCGTCTTGATACTGTAAGAATAATGAAATATTGCATGTTTTCCATGTAGTTCGAGCCGTGTGTGCACTGAGGAATGCCTGATATTAAATCAAACCTTCCATCTCCAAACGGTTAAAGTCTCAGAAAAAAAGAAACAGGACTAAGAGTCTCCAGCCACTCTAGCAGCTTTGTGAGGCTGTAATATACAGTATGTAAAGTGGGATAAAAGAAGTTCAAAAGGTTTTCTTTGATGCTGCAGTTATGACAAAGTAAATGTAAAAAGCAATTTTAGTGTTGCATTTTTATTACGTGACAAATTGAAATTTTGACCTGATGGTGGCGCGAGATGAAAAGTTAAGGAATCATCAAAGTTATTGCTCTTCGTTCTCCTGGCAACACTGATGTCTGTCTCAAATTTCATGGCAATTTATCCAACAGTTGTTCCCTCAACACCAAAAATGTAATGTCATGGTGATGCTACAGGAAAAGTCAGGGTATCGCCAAAGTCATTAGTGGTAGACCGATCAACTGACAGACTGTATTTATACGTCCGGATGCATGTTCGCGTGAACGTTTCAACTGTACTTGCATGTACAAGTTGCAACTCGTTGGACATATTCAAGAGCATTTAGGTTTGACAGAACACATCAAAAAGAGAAAGAAAAAGTGGCATTAAGAGAATTTTATGTGTACATGCTGCACAAGGCATAGAGGAGGTCCAGTAAAGGTCCCTTGAAGGTGTTCTCTCTCTCTCTCTCTCTCTCGCTCTCATTTCTCGGTGGTGATTAGCCATTTCCCTTTGCTCCCATACATCCATACATCATATGGATTGGTTCTGTGGGACAGACACAGAGCAAGAAACTAAGTATGCACACACACTTGCGAGAAGAGAAGTGCGAGTGTGGGTGTGGACTGTGGTATGGCAGGGCACTGACTTCTATCTCCAGGGTCGTTGGCTGGTAATTAGTTTTGCTCTAATGGCTGCCTGGCGAGGTCAGGGGATTCCTGTAATCCCTCCTCTATCTGTTCACCTCCTGCTCGCCGCTTACTACTAATCTTTCTAACCTATCTCCTCCTGTCTGCCTCCCCTCCCTTCTAACATCTCTCCTTCAAGAAATCACATGGTTCTCCTCACTTTCCTCTCGTCTTTTCTTCCACACTACCAGTCATGCTTTCTTGTTTACGCTACTTAATGAATGCAGCACTTTTCTTGTGCTCTCATTGTATTTCCTTTCTTTGCCAACTTTCTCCTTCATTTCCTCTACAAGATATTAATACAAAATACCTCCTAGACGCATTTCATGCTATTCCAATTCTCCGTCTCTCTTTGTTTCATCCCCTTTTTCTCATTCCCTCTCTCGCTTGGCCAGTTCTACTTTACAGATCATAGCTGAGAACCTGCAGAGTTGTACTGCGAGTTTATCATTATTCAACTGGGATTTTTAAATTCACACATTCTCTCCGCTGACGGCTCCAACTGCGAAACATTATCAGAAAGAACAGACCATCTGTGCCCGTATCACAAGCTACTATCCTCGCTCCCTCTTCCACTTAAAGCTAACAGATGGAACTGCAGTTATGTACACAGGCAGCTCGCTCACAGTACGCTTATTTATTCCCATACAGGACACATTCACATGTGGTAAAATATGCTTGTGTGTCAGAGGCGTGTTCATTCTTCCTTATATTTAGTGATATAGATTGCAGAGAAAGAAAAGGAGCTATTTTGGTAAAAGCTACAGGGGCGTTTCGAGGCTTGGTGGTTAGCACAGTCTCTGCTCAGCAACAGAGTCTTGGGTTATGTTCCATGTTGTGGATTTCCATGATTTTGGTAAGTTTAAGCAACGTTAAAACTGGATTTGACTGACAAAGTGAAAGTTCATAAGATATCAGAGGCTCTCGGGTTACATACAGGCTTCTGCCATGCCCTCTGATTGGTGGAAGTTGTATGCAGCCTGAGAGGAAGACTGCAGGTACAATATTGCAGTTTCCTGTGCAAGTTTTGTGTCAAATATATTTTAACAATATATACAGTATTTACAGTCAATATTCTCAGAAATATGCTAGACTTGAACAGCAAAGATGAATCATGAATCAGGAATAGTCCGACATTTTTGGAAATACACTTATAACTGGAAACGGCGAAGCAGCTAGCTTGGCTCTGTCCAGCAGTTACAAAATCTGCCTACCAGCGCCTCTAAAGACTATTAATTATATTGTTGTTTTATGTTTATTTAATCTGTGCAGAAACTGAAGTGTAAAAACAAAATTATGGTGTTACGTATTTATCTAAAACCAAACCAAATGACTGGTTGATATTTATGTCCTTGTGTAGAGAAGCCCTCCTGAGTTCTCTTGGAGAGAGCGAGTGTCTCCTGAAGGCAAGGACAAAAAAAAAAAAAGATCATTATAGTTTGAGATGTGTGTTTGACATTGCACGGTCGGTTAAGACACACAACTGTTTATCCTTGCAACAGTTTCAGCCGGTGCTGCACTACAAACTATTCTGCTGTTGGAGTGTGATGCATCATTTCCACAACAAACATCGTGGCTTGCTCGTCATTATGATGCATCTTTGATCGACATTAAGGACAAAGAGAACATCCTCTGTCTTCACAGTCTTTTGTTAGGAATCATACTTCAGCCATTAGACATTATATCAAATATGTCACGGAGGACACAATAGCACATAAGTATGTAAATTGAGAAAGAGCCAGTGAATGAGGAAATTCCTTCCTCCACTGCTGTCTGGCACACCTGGCTCGCTAAGGAGCTCATTTTGAAGCCCAGGATTAGGCCTAATTACTGCTTTAATTAGCGAGTCGCTGAGGGCCGCATCCCACCCCGCCGCCACCGCCAACAGCACGCAGCACCATCAGACCGGGTGGCCGAGGAGGGAGTAGATCAAATGAGATCTAATTGATGGCAGCTTAACATCATAAAAGCTGACGATTGGGGAGGCTGGTGCTCAGCTGAGTCAAGTCAAAACAGAAGAGTTGGGGGGGGGGCTCATTCATATTTAATGGGAGTTTTCAAAGGCGAAAGTGAATACTGAGGAATAATTAGCAAGTGTGTCACTCAAGAAGAAGGACATTGTGTGTGTGTGTGTGTGTGTGTGTGTGTGTGTGCGTGTGTGTGTGTGTGTGTGTGTGTGATCAGTAGCAACAGTGGACATAAAATGTCCCATAAAAATATTAATTTCCCCTGAGGTCATCAAAAAAGTGATGGTAATCTTTTTTTTTTTTCCTCTTTCAGTGTAAGTAGAGCTTGAGTTTGCTGTTGACGTCTATGCTTAGCGACATTCACACTACTTATTATGCAAGCTTACATCAAATGAACATGGCATGAAATAAATGAAATTATCTTGAAGCATCCTCCCCTGCGGTGTGCATTCTTAAAAGTGATTGGAGTCAAAAAATATTAATTTCTTTCACTCCAAACGTCAAGTAATCACTGCAGCATGTGTCAGACTTCTGCGATGGATTTTACAGATTGAAAAATAATTAGCAGAGCACCCTCGAGGTCTGGATAACCCCCATCATAGTAGCTGTGGAAAAATCACTTACATGGCCATTTCCTTTGGGATGAAATTCATTCTGGACTTACTGAGTTAATAACTCAGTAATTACATAGCCTTCTGGTGATACTAATGCTGACCATAGAGGGCTAAAGAGATAGACCAACTGACTAACAGACTGACTGACAGACAGAGATGGGCCATCCAGTAATAGAGCTGGCTGGAGTTGGTTTTATGGCCTCATCTTAATGGCTTTCAGAGGACGAGGCTGTTTGGCTGTCTGGTAGACAGAACGTCTGGACTTCTTCTCTAATAACTCCCACTGTAAAGAGTTCCCAGAACCTTGCCGGCTGTGGGATATAATAATGGACTGATACAAGCTTTTGTTTATGGGTATTGACAAAGATTATAACGTATGACCACAGCTTGCAATAAACCACGTATTAACAAGGCAAAAGCTTCTGTTAAAATATAGCTGATCATTATGATATAACAATAAAAACTAAAATGCTTTATGACTTCTAAAAGGATCCAAAGATACATGAAAGAAAAAGAAAAATACTCTTTAAATCTCTCTAATATATCATTGCAGAACTGTCCAGTCACTTAACTAATTCAAGAGGATTCATCATGTAATACTGTACATTTTGATTGAATTCTGATAACGTGTTTGCTGTTGGATCCCTAATAGACTTTCTGACAAGTGAATCCATCATGTCATGTGATAATTGATTAGAAGCAGTGGTGTTGTCACATTTCCTAAAGAATCAATGGATGGTCATTTTTAAAAAATCCGATTTACCTTTTCAAGGTCGCAGACACACTATAACGTCCATACTGTGCTTTAGGATGTCTTTTATTTTCTAACTTGCCTGCTCCAGAATCTACAGCGGGGTATAGAGTTATAGGTTGCCACTCTACACCCAGCTAAAACTACTGCAGTTAATACCACAACTCTTAAATAAATCCTACCTCCATGAAGATTATATGTTTGGTTTTTGTTGCAACCTTTTTAAAGAGGTGTTGATTCATCTCTATGGTCATTTTGGATGCCATAGTTTGTGGTGCTGTTACATTGTCTTGAGTTAAACTGACATTTAGTCTACCCATGTACATTTTGTCATATATTTACCACTAAAACTCTTAAATACTAGGATATGCTATTCCCAACACGTGTTGTGTAACGTATATTGGGTAAATTGAAGAGATTACACAAGAAAGAGACAGATACCGGACCGAAATATAGCCATGCATCTGCATCTACAATAGCTATAAGAAGAAACTGGTGCAAAAGACAAAAAAAAAAAAAGAGTCAAAGAAAATATTTTTGACAATTGGGAGATAGTTTGTGGTGTTGTTGAATGGTGTTGCATTATACTGAGATGGGAATAAATGCTTTATGCTTTTCTAAACAACTGTTGTGTAATGACTTGGGAACACTGAAGAGATCATACAAGCTTTCTGCCCTTCGTTATGAAATAATACCGAGACAGACACCTGAATAAAATATTGCTTGTAGCAAAACAAAAAGCTATAACATGAAATGTAAAGCAGATCCTGCAAAAAAAACAAGAACGTTTATACACGTCTGACTAACCTATGACAACTATTTGATCTGTTATGCTGTCTTTGTACAACTGCCACATGTTGCTGCTTTCAAATGTAAAAATTAAAAAATACTGTCTCACATACAATACAGCATTACCAGTTCGAATCTTGGCTCCATAAATAACCTTTGAGGATCAGTCAATACCTGAGCAGGTGGCCGCATTTCTTGTTTTCCCTTTTGGATTCCACAAGTCAGTGAAAACCTTTTCTACACCCCACAGTCATGTATTCACATAAATACTTGGGATGAGAGGTTATTGTAATTACTGAGTGAGAGCAGTTTCAAGACGAGCATAGCTTCATGAACTATATCTTCACACACACACACACACACACACACACACACACACACAGCTCAGCTCAGCTGAACAACCTTGAGGTCAAGGAAGTGGGCTTGCACAGCCCACGGAGGGCTACAGTGAGGTTAAGGACACCCACAGCAGAGGAAAAGACCATCAATCTGTTTTAGTTCTTTATTCTGTTGTTCTTTTTCTTCCCTCTCTCATCCTAACCACCTGACCTTCTCTCTATCCCTCCTCTCCTCTACCTCTTGACCTCCTCGCAGGGTAGGAGAAAATGAGAAGGAGGGAGAGAGTGGGAGATAAGAAACACACACAGGAACCCCTGCAAATAAACAGGCTAATGTGAGAAATGAGGGAGGGATGGGAGGATGTGAAGGGCAGAGGGGAGACGGATATCCACAGGAGTCATGGAAACGGGAGGTGGAAGGGAGACACGAGTCTTTTCTCCCTTTCTCTCTCTCTCCATCTATCTCTTTCTTCCTCTATCAGTCTCCTATGCTCAGATGTGTCAGGGAAAAGCAGATTAGGTGAAGTAAGCCCAGCAGGTTTCTGGACTCAGCACAGTCAGGCCAAGGCCACCGCTGAGCGCAAGGTCCCCTCCGCTGTAGGGCCCCGCATCACAAAAATGAAGGTGCCCCTTGACATTTGTGCCTCCATGTTATCTCTTTAATTTCATTCCATCAACTAGGAGATAATCATCTACATGTCCACCTTCTTCCAGGAAAAATCGAACTTTTTTGACATTTTCTTTGTTTTGCTATTTGCCCTTCATTATGAAATAATACAGACGGGAGCTCTGCCAGAGGAGATCGTAGTGAGCGAGTTAGAGGTGGCTGCCAAAATCAAGGAAACGCATGAGTAAGTTAGCGCTACAAAGTAAAAACTAGAAAGCAGGAATCTGGCAGCTCGGTTACAGCACGGGGTGATTTTCACCAATGTGGTTCATGTCCACCCAATTCTTTGCAAGGGCAACAGGAAAAAAAAGCCAATGAATAAAAAAAACCTGCCAAATGGACCTTTAAAAGGACTGTCCACCTGGTCTGTAGTTCTGCACTCAGGGTTCAGCATTCCCGTGTTCCACCTCCTCTGCTGCTTCAATTATTGAGTAAATAACAATCTACAGAACGAGTAAATCGTCAACAAGTGGCCGTGCCAAATCTTTTATTTCAATTACATAATTGCGTGCACGCGGAGGTTCTTGTGGAGCTCGCCATGCTGTTCACACACTGACTGATGTGTGCGCATCGAGGATCTGGATCCTTCACTTCCCACTGGCCATGACCTTGAATGATCTTGAAAGAAATAAACATCAGTGTGTAGACGAATCTGAGTACAATCAGTACTTTCTTTTGTTATTCACATTTGGAATATTTTGATTGTTCTCGTTTTTGTCTCTTCTAAGGCAGGTTGTTCATTTGAAGTCCACTTCCTGATTGAGGCCAGGCAGTGTAATCACCGTATAGCGCTCAATATGAGGCAGCTGCTGCTATTTGGAATTACTGACCTCCACTAAGTCAGCTTAATTACAGTACAATGGGTGTTTATAGGGTTTTTTGTAAACATTTCGCTCCCGTCATTACCAGTTGTAGCTAGTTATTCAAATGTTGAAATTCTGTAAGAAATGTAGTCAGCTAATCTTGCAATGACCACTTACTGTATGTTTACTTACTGCTGACAGTTATTTTCTACAGATAATGTGTGGGCACATTTAAGCTCCCGTTTATACAATGGCAGTTTCCAGACTGTGGGCAGAGGAGCCTTTTTGTACGGTTGCCTGTGCAGACATGAGATTTCAGTAAGAAAGGAGCTTTGGAAACTGAAAATGCTACAAGGCTGCCTCCTTCCACACATCATCACTTCCAGAAAAGCAAGTTAGCAGGCTTTTACATCTTAACCCCACATCCAGACACAAAGTAAATCCAAATCCCAAGCAAGACGTCCTGCTGTACAAACGCTGTACCTCAGGCTAGTATTCGGAGGTTCCTGTGCAGAAAGCCTAACCAGCAGTCAGAACAAACCTGTCAGCCATCCCAGCAAGGCCACTGCATAATTCACTTCAACTTTCTCCTGATGAAGTTCTCAGAGTTGAAGAGGAAATGGGAAGGAACAGGTCGTGTCATAACATCAGCAAGAAGGTGATCTAATCAACACCGTAGCTCTCACCTCGCCTCCTTCTCCGTCGCTCTGTTTCTAACTCTTCTCTCAAACACTTTCTTCAAGCGCTGGGACACATACTAACCCCCGTCATTTTTTTCTTCATTCCAAATCAATGTCTATCTCCATATCAGTCCCCCTCTCAATATCACTTTGTGCCGCACAGGGTGTATGAAAATCGATGCTGAAAAAGAGATCGGAGATTAAATTAGAATTGAGCGAAGGACCCTTTCATACAGATATCCACAGAGGAGAATGGGAGGGGTGAAAGGGTGTGTGTGTGTGTGTGTGTGTGTGTGTGGATCAATGTCCACATGCAGCAGAATGCACTTGTTTGATTAATTAACAAATTAATTGATTTGTTTAAGAGGTTGCTGATGAAGGGCATTTGGATGTTAACGGTGACGTTTCACTGTAAAATTGATCATGTTGACACGACTTCTGCATCTTCTCTGAGACGTCACCGAAGCAGGGAAATACTCAGAGGACAGACGGAAGCAGATGGAAAGCAGTGATGGAGGGAGAGAGAACAAAGACACAGAGGTACTAACAGTTTCTATATGGCTTTTATCCTGTGATGATTGGCAGAGAAGGAAGTTAACAAGGCAACTGTGTGTCAAATCCACAATACAGGAGCACAAGGGAGTGTAAAACATTTCTCAGTGCAGCACAAGTGAGAAAGTATAAACCATTTTCGGAAAGTGAGCCGTATAATACCTATAAAAAGTATTCAGCCCCATTGGACTTAAATATTGTTGTTCACCCACAGTCCCAACGCAGCTTAAGAGAGCTTGAGCAGTTTTGTAAAGATGTTCGTGCTGATATAGATCTCTTAAAATGAATAAGGAATCCAATGAAAGGTGAAAATCAGTAATGAGCGGCAACAACTTGTGTTTAAAAACACGTTTCATCCTAAATCATATTTAACATATATAACATATATAGCATACAGATTACATTCACATATTCTAGAAGGTAAAGTGGCTTGAATTGATATTTTTATGATAACAACGTTAACAAATGACAACGTGAGAGGGGTTGTTCGTCGTGATGAACCTATAGAAAATTATCATCTAAATCTGAAGCTCCCCTCGGCTTTACGAGGCTTTATAGTGAGTTTCAGTTAGAGAATATTGGATGGACGACATTAGGTTTTGTCTTAAACTGCTTTGGTTAAGGTTTGGTTAGATTTAGGGACATGGGACCATGGTTTGGTTAAAAATGACTACTTTGTTAAGGGACAGAAACCAACATTTCAACCAACCAACGTTCCTTTCTTTTTGAACGTTGATTTTGTCTGAAGCTCATAGAGAGCATCACATGTGACTCAAGTGTTTAATGCTTAACCTCTCGTGCTTTGTCCTTGTTCGTCAGGGTTTTCCACAGTTCAAAGTAAGTCAAACTGAACACTTATGAACTTTAAAGCTTCAGGGACCCTGATCAGGAATAAGTGCTTAATGACCATGTGTCCTGCTTGAACTACCACAAGCACTATTTTATGAAAACAGATACTAATTTGTCATTCCCATTACATTGTCAGTCACAAATAGCTTTGCATGATGGTATGGACATAATACTCCTGGTCTGATGATCCATCATTGCACTTGTTACTTGTTACTGTGTAGAAAAAAAACGTAATTTAAGTTCCTGGACAGAGACCTTTTCAATGAAAGCACACAAGAGGAACACTGAAGGAGATGCAGCAAATGATTTTCGATTGATTAGAAACTGTAACTTTATTGACATGAAGTCTTGTGCCCAGGATATTTGTGATTTTCATTTCAATCCATCTTTCTCCCTCTTAGCATAAACAAAACAACAGGACAACATGATTAAAATGACAGATGAACAACAACGTGGATTTAGGCCATGTTACAACATCATCTGTGAAGCCCTGTACAGTCAGTTTGTGACTGCATGACTACACCGCACCAGGGCCAAATCATATTTATTACTTCTTATTTGTTTTGCTTTTAACCTGCTTTTCTCAGGTACAGCAAATGCAACGTTGACGTCAGTGTTGGCGTGCTACCATGATGCAGTAAATCCCTCTTATATAGAGTTCTGTGCAGATCCAAACAACCTCAAAACATGACTGGCTAAGGTTTAATGGAGCTGAAGAAAAAGGGAACATTTAGAGACAAAGGCAGAAAGAGAAAGAAAGTCAGAGAAGGTGTGTGTTATGAGGACTTGCCCTGGGCAGAAGTGTGACCTGTAAACTTGCAGAACTTTACCCGAAAGAAATCAAAGTTGAGAAAGTAAATTCTCTGGTGGCCTGTGCTGGCTGCCTGTCTGTTGTCGCAGCTGGCTGGACATGAGTCTCTGAAATTCAAATGCAATAAAGCCAACATGGCACACAAAAAGGCCTCGCCACTGTGCCCCCCAATCACACGACAGAGGCATCATAAATCACAGAACTGCGATGTCCAAACTCTTTGACTCAGAGCTTCCTGCAGTAACTCCATTGCAAGGCTGCTTCCTGTAATATTATAGACAGGAACAACCCTGGATTGAGTACATGCAGGGCGGTTGCCAGGCAGCTGCACCATACTTGTCGCACTTTCTATTTTAACATTCAATTATGGCATGTGTAAACTATACCTGTTTTTCTTAACTGCATCTCACACTGACTGAAATTTCAAAAAGTAAACTGCTCTTCACATACATGGTTTCCAGTGCAACCAGCTGCTTCAATCAGCAAACAATGCTATATTGAAATCTTACACACTTAGCAGAAGCTCCCCAAGCACCAAGCCAAGAGCAACATCTGCTGTAAAACTTTTCATTCTGGCTGTTGTGGTTATTTTGCAAATTCCTGGCTGGATTACGTTCACTGCTGCCAAGTCAGGATGGCGTACAAAGCACAGATCCTTGACTCTTTGTTTTGGTTCACTGTCCATACTCTCATCAGGGTCATTACTAGACAGTTGTCACTGTGAACAGTTTACCATGAATAATTTCTCCTAATGTAATCTGAGCTGTTTTATACATCCTTCAAAATATATTTGCTCGTATAAATAGTTGTGTATTTTTAGGAGACATGGTTGTAATATTCCTCTAATTAACTTAATAACTACAATATGAAAAGCATTATTGAACAGACACATGGCGGCCATGATACACTGCCAGAGTGCTGTCTAATATAACAGGCATACACGCCTTTATTGTGAAATGACCTCTTCCCAGCTGTGCTCTCAGCTATTATACTCCGCTGTGCAGCTACTTAACATTCACTGATAGCAGGCCTCATGTAGCAGCCCTGCTAGCCTGGTGCCCTTTGTTGACTATCTATTGTAATTCACTGGTTAAGCCACTGTTTAATACTGGCCTGCTGCCCAGCTCTCCAGTCAGGTCTGGTGAGGTTGCTGCACTCGACCACAATATTGTGTCTGATTGACATGAGGATTATTTATACCTTAATCCCTGCAGCCATCCCTAATGACTCTCAGCCTCTTTCCCTCCTGCCCTCCCTTCTCCTTGCCAGCTGGTGAGGCGTCTGTCTGACTCTCTGATACTTTTTCATAACAGCCTCCTCTCTCTATACAGCTGAGGATGACGGTGCAGACAGTTAAAAAGAAGATAAGGAGAATGAAAGATAGGCTGATTAAAAGAGAAAAGGAGAAAGAGAAAAGGGACAGAACAATAGTGGCAGAAAATAATCGTAGTATGAGTGTGACAGCAGGTGAAAGGGGAGATGGAGCGGTGCCACAGAGGAGGAAGATCATGAGAGAGAGAGAGAGAGAAGCAGAGAGATGGACTGATGAAGACCTGAAAGAGACAGGAAATGGATTTATATTCACCACTCATTTTGCGCTCCGTTTGACTTTTGGAAGGGAAGCAGATGTGCCTCCGTGCACACGGCAGCCTCTATAGTCGCAAAGTGATTCACAGGCTTTCAGATGAATATGGAACAAGCCCAGTTCGCCACATTAGCAGGCTCATTTCCCACAGAGAGACAGACATTCAGTCAATCCGTCACTTCTCCACTACTATGAAAGACAGAGGGAGGGGGGAGGGAGGAGGGTGGGTGATGGAGAAAAGGGGGGACTGAGAGACAAAATGAGAAACGTAATGAAAGCGACTGAATGACAACGGGAGAATGAGAGCGAATGACAGAGTTAGGATAACAAGAGAAGAAGAACGGGATATCTGCGGTGAGTTTGTTTTCTGATGCTCATATCCCCCTGGTTTAGAGAGATGCTGGAAATAATGGGATCATCTGCATGGAAGAGAGTCTCTGGGATACACGGGTCATGCATTGTGATCAGCGGGTCGGTGTTCAAAGGTAACGAGAGGGAAAGGATGGGTTTGTCATTTCTCTTACAAATGCTAGGTGCCTCCTTCAGCGCCACAAACCTCTTGTTGCATGGAAACAGAGCAAATGACTAGTCCTGCCAGACACTACATACCCAGCAAGCACAAGACAGATGGCAAAATGCAAGAGGTGGCCAAGATCAACATCACTACAAAGTTCCAAAAATATACTACAGTACAATGGCACAGTAGAGAAATAAAGTCACACTGACAGCTGGGTAAACTATTTCAAACTGATTTCATAAACCAACGTGCTGTAGATAGCAGGTGGTGAACTTTGAATGTCTTACACTTTCATTTTGGCCTTATTATAACTGTTCATGGTTTTCAGTGTTTTTCAATGGTTTTCAGGTTATCATATTTACAGCTATTTGACATTAAAATGTTTACTAGTAATTGCAAAGCAGTGGTCCGTGTTTTCTTCTTTTTAAAGTTTGCAATGAGTTACTTTGTAAAGAAATGGGGAGAAATTTGGAAGTAATAGGGGGCATAAAGTAGATGGTAATTAGACCGCGTTGAATGTATTTTGTAAACAACAGAAACCCCCTTTTTCTTTGTTTTCAAGCAGCGGACGTGTTTTTGCTGTAGTATGCTGTGCATTCTCGATGTCATACAAACAAATTACAACGAGAAGCGAGAGACGAAAACCTTGAATTTTTATTGATGTCACCTTTTAAAACCTCATCAGTCATGACCGGGAAAGAAAACAAAAAATAAACATATAAATGAAAAAGATTTTTCATCTTTTAGTTGAGTTGTTAGTATTTGCAAATTTGACACATGCCTTTTTTGTATTGTTTTGTTTTTATTTTACAGTTTAATTGGTATTTATTTAGTTGAAAACCATGATAAATATCTTACTAACCTCAACAATTTGAAGGGTAGCAAATGGCATACACAATCCAGCTACTCTCCTGATGCCTGCGAGTAATGATCGGATACCAGAGCTCTCTTTTTCCCAAATGTTAAATCTGTATATGTCCCTCAAGGTGGATCGCTCACGTCATGGCGATACCCGTTCTGCTTGGTGCATCTGTAATAGCAATCCCCTACGCTACCTTTACTCCCACTTTCAAATGGACAATTAAATCTTTTCCTGCTGAACATTCAGTCAAGTAGAAATGGTTAAGAGGATGCAGCAGGAGTGAGATGCAGGATCCCAGATGCTGCTTGCAGCATGAACACCCTGGAGCATTTGGCCATAATGCAGATACACTGAAGCAGAAGGTAGCCCCTGTGCAGAGATGGAGATGGGGCTGTGTAAATCCTCAATGCAGCAAAACAATAGAGCTATCCAATGCGTCACATACTGTGTAATGTACAGTTATACCACCAAGATACCTTATGCAGCAAATGCAGGCAGAAAGCAATCCAGCTGCCTGATGATGCAGCAGCAAGCAATACATAGGGACACACACACACACACACACACACACACACGCACACACTGAAAATACTCTATATACACCCACACATTCCCACAGATGTACACACACTTTTTTGTTACTGTCGTCTCCGTCTCTCTTTCACATACAGATAAACACACAAACAGCAAACACATACAGACAGCTGGTACACACACACACCCAAACTGACTCACACACACACACACACACATTCACATTTAGGGCACACATACCAACTCCTATAGGGAGCAGAAGCTTGCACCTGAAAAATTACTATACTGCTGACACACCAACATCAACTGTCTGCATGAGGAAATGGGGGAGACGGGGGGGAGGAGGGAGAGAGAGAGAGAGAGAGAGAGAGAGAGAGAGAGAGAGAGAGAGAGTACACAGATGGAAGAGAGACAAGAAGGGAATGATGGAAAGGAAAAGCAGATACAGACAAAGCAACAGTGTTTTGTCAACAGAAACAAGTGTCATTCAGCACTGCCCATCACCCCTGCAGCCATACAACATTTCTGTCTAACACATAAAGATCACATTTTTGAGATGAAATTGTTGTCTCATAATTTCCGTTTTGTTCTCCAGTTATTGTTTAAGTTGAAACGGGTGAAACCGACAGCATGCTGTTTACTAAAGCATGCGACAGTAGCTTGCTTGATATACATGAACGAGATCTGCTGACCACTTTAAAACAGAGCTTAATCTCGCCGTACATTTAAATCCACTGATCGATAACACAGTTGGCAGCGCAAACTGTACTGCTACAGCATGTTTTTTAAATAGGTGATACAAAAGCACTGTAATCATTTGCAGAGCTTTTAATATAAAGTAATACAGTACAGTGACGGGTTACTTATTAAAGTAAGTAATAAAGTAAATTAGCCCGGAGCTTTTAAATATAACTACTAATAGCACACAAAAGGCCTATGAGAGCACCATCATAATACTGTTGTGGAAAATTTACCTCCATGAAAAATCTCTGTAATACTACTTTGTATTAAATTATTATTAGCTCTGTGATTTTAATATTCTCTGTGTGTGTAATGAACTTTGAATTTGCCTGGTGCCTGAAATGTGCTCCATAAATAAACCTTGCCCTGTCTCGCTGTTATTGCTTTAAGTGCTAAGGCCACTTAAAAGGAGCAGCACAAAACAACACGTCACACTATGTAATATCATGAACAGAAAGAACAGAAAGTAACATTCACTACACCCACCATTTAACAGCGTTCACACTTGAATAATCAGTTTGGTAAGTCAGACGCACTGAACATTGTTCTCAGCAGTGGATTGTCTGAACATATGGCAGTGATGCAGAGCTACAAGCTACAGAATATGTCAACTCTTAATATGTCACTACTCTCCACCTCCAGCACACACACCTGCCTGTGTAATGTACAGTATGTTATAGCCCAGCACCATATATTATAACAGACACACAGCTGCCATTACCAATCCCACAACATAATAACAGACATTAGTTTCTGCCTCGCCATATGGCTGCGACTCAGAGCCAGGGGAACTATGCTATATGCCAACTCTGACATGTAGGACAGCTAACATCGGCAGAACATTTGTTCATGTTTAACAAAGAGGCGGCGGTAGCCTGGAGTGTAGGCGAGCCATGTGTTTAAAATTCAGGGCCACCTACATTACGAGCATCTAGTTGAGGAAAGTAATTGAAGAAAGCTTTAAACTGACTTCACAGCTGCCACCAAAGTGCCATTATGCAAGGCATCTAAACCCCAAAAAAGCACAACATGCGTGCTAGAATAGAAGAGTGGAATTATGCAAGTGGAAGGCAGCAAACTGCACATAAAGGATGCAAGTATTGCCTCATAAATAAGGGTTAAGCCAAGAATGTGAAGTGAAAATAACATTATTTATATCATTGTTTACATACATTACATATGTATATATATATATATCATATGTCGTATAATTACCCCATTATGTCCTTTAATTCCTAACTGATGATTGTTTCTTTTAAATCAAGCCAACAGTAACATGTCTGGTTTGCAGGAAATATTCCTACAAAAGGCAACAGAGTCTTGACTGACAGGGCGTTGATGTGAGTATGAAATGAGTTGTGATTTTAGGGATGAACTGTTCCTTTATCAGCGTCGCTGTGCCGTAATCCCTTCTTGTTCCCTGTCAAATCGATCCCCTGATTTAAATGTCAACAGCAACATTCCTACGCAAACTGTGAAAATCAAGTTCATACAGAGGGCTTTTTTTTTTCTGAAAATGAAAAAATGTTGGTTTCAGTTCCCTTTGCCATCCCCACTGGGTAACTCAGGGCAGGGAACTTACACATCATATTAAGGACGATCTAAATTTTCAATAGGAGTGTAAAATACAAGGAAAAACATGAAAATCTGATTTACAGCATTCTCACTTGGCAGCAGCAGTGTGCAGGGCGATAAGGTAGACCCAGAGGAGCAACGCTAAGCTAGCAGACATGTCAACCAGAACAGGATGTAACTCTATCAGTAACCTCTGCTGACACATAAAGGCCTCTTCAGCCACGCTGAACTACTACACTGTGTATAAGACATTTATGTATCTCCTGAACGTGAGAGGGAGAGAAAGGAGGGAAAGAAAAGAGACTGAAAGCAAGAAACTGAGAGGGAACAGGAGAGAAGGGAGACACAAATGGGAGAGAGGATGAGGGGGGAGAGCTGAGAGGAAGATAGGTGTTCCACTCTCCCGCTCAGTTCTGCCTTAATGCTGATGTTTATTGGAATTGTCAGTCCCAAACCCTCCTGCTGCACACACACTGAAACATTTCTACATAGACCCAAACACACTCATTTTAGCACATACTAACACATACATATACCTCAGCACACATGAATACATTTACACACATGTCATGTATACACACCTGACACACAGAAAAGATCACGCACTCACGCGGACGGAGAAGACAGTGGCACACACTTGAGAAACCAGTTCATCCCATGCTAGTGTACCGAATGAAAACGAATACCACTGGTCTAGAAAATAACAGTAAACATAGCCGGCCTCGGTCAATGTTTCAACGTGGATGAACACAGAGCAGAAAGAAAGAAGGATGAGGTTTTTGTGTGAGTTGATGTTCAGCTGTGGTGGAGCTTGTTT
This sequence comes from Enoplosus armatus, assembly GCF_043641665.1. Classification (NCBI taxonomy): domain Eukaryota; kingdom Metazoa; phylum Chordata; class Actinopteri; order Centrarchiformes; family Enoplosidae; genus Enoplosus; species Enoplosus armatus. Next base: position 16,622,128 of record NC_092195.1, read on the forward strand.
TTCCTGTTTCTGGGTGCAATTTGTAGTCAGGGTGTTCATTTATCTAACCAAATCATTAGTCTAAAATCAGGGGGGAAAAAGGATTTATTATCAGCACATTATCATCATAAACTCACAACCATGAGCTGCCGAGACTGTGAGCTGTCAACAAAACAACAACATTTAGCGTATTTAATTACCAACTCATAATTTATCTAAGTGCCTCAATATCACAACAGCATTTCCTCTTATCCATCTGCCATCTTGCACCAGTTTCACACACTTATTTTCCCAGATTTCATCTTGAATTTGTCATATCTAATTACTACGTTGATACATGTTATTAGTCAGTTAGGGACGGAAACAGAAGCAATTATTCTTCATAATATAATATTTTGATATTACTTATTTTAAACATCACATTCCAAGGGATAATTTACTTTGTTGGACACCCATTTAATTCTGTTTACAATGATGAGCGATAATGAAGCAAGTTTTTCTTCGTACCTTCTAAAGTTGACATTGTGGAGATACAAGTTTTCATCCAACAGGGATGATTTAATCTTTGCTGTGTTACCTTCGGTATTACAGCGCAGACCTTTGATCGTTGTATTGGAATCGACGCCTTTGCTGCTGCAATGAGCCAATTCCCCCTCGGGCATTATTAAAGTTTCATCTCACCTTTCAGCACCACAGGATTGCCGATATGCTGCCAAGAACCAGCTGCCTCTCACACAGACATTTGACCTGAGGATTCCCTGTTGTAGATATACTCTTTCTAGCCTGTTGCTTTTTAAACAACTGTTTTGTTATATCTTATAAAGCAGCACATAATTCTTCTTTCATGTACTTGTCCATTATGTCCTCCACATATCTGTGCAGCGCTGTGTGCTTGTCAGATAAATATGATCAGTAAGTCATAAGCATATTGTATAGTATGATTGTTAAAACGGATAATACCGCCAAATCTTCCCTTACACTGAGGGATGTGATGAAATACAAATAACACAATGTAGTATTTAATCCCTGCTCTGTGTAGGAGTGTATGTACTTGTCCGGCATTGAATGCGGAGGCCACTGCATTGATGCAGCGGGAGGAACAATGCAGATGACTCCAGCAAAAAAAAATGCAAGAGTTTACCCTGGTAAAACTTTTTCCTCATCCGGTAAGGGGCTGCTTCGTCCAATCAAAAAAGCAAGTGCACATTGCTTTACTGTGTGACGTGATCGCCATATTTCTACTGGTTTCCTTCAAGATCACTGCAACAAGAGATAAAATAAGTGCCGCAGTGATAACTTTCCAGTCCAGTATAAATCAAATTCAAATCTGGATCTGCACACAAACTGGGCTTCCTGGATCTTAAACAACACACCCCACTAAAGCAGCCCCTTGCACATCACAGAGCTGCTTTCGGTCTGGACACCCTCTTAATATCAACAGTCACAGTCGGACCACAATCTTTCCCTGACCAGGATGTTGAGGTATAACTAGTTTAAGGTGCCTAAACCTAACCAAACTGTAAATATAACAGTGTCAGATCACATGAATCATTCTTATAAAAATGGTCTTTTGGAAGGAAATGACAAACCACCTATTTAAGGTGCGAGGACTTGTTGCTCTCACTCACGCACACTGTAAACAAACACAAACCTCAGGCATATTGCACAAACAGACAATACACAAAGAGGCATAAACTCCCTCTGTCACTTAATGTACACCACTTTCCTTCTAGCTCTGTTCTCTCTCTCCCTCTCCTCCTCCTCCTCCTTTCTCTTTCTATTTCCCTCTCTCCATTACTTGCTCCTGCTCCTTAAAGAGAGGCTCAGTGTGAAATCAGTACCGCCTCCCATCCCAGAACCAATTTAATGTCTCTGCATGGTGCAACACGTGCCTATCTGGTCAACTGCTACTTCCCATTAGCCAGCTCGCTTCCTCTACTATATGAACTCATAAGAACCCCTGAATGTATATGCAAATGTCTCACTTTCCTCTCAGACATATAGGCTTCAAATACACACAATATATTGCTTGGAAATACAGTGTGAGAAACTGTAGAGGCAAAAAGCACATACCACAGTGTGTACCTGACACTCAGACATAAAAACACCCATAAATACACATTCAGACTATGTACAATATAAACCCCTCACACACACACACACACACACACACACACACACTGACATTCATGAGCATGCAGACCTCGTTTTCCAGCTTTGATCCCAACTGCTAGACATCTGAACGTTGCATGAATAAACCAATAAACAGCAAAAAGAGGGGGGAAAAAGAGAGAGGGATGGTAATAAAACAGATGAGAAAGGAAAGGCAGTGGTCGAGCGAGGAACACTGACTGTACAGGGGAGAGAGAGAGAGAGAAAAGAAATGAAGCAGTAACTATGAGCAGGGAGAGAGATGTTGAAGAGAAAAGTCCTGACATCACTCGTCTCCATTGGTTTTCAGAGGCGAGACAGCTGGACAGACTGCTTATGCAGCAATACCCTTCTGTGTCGGACTCTCTTCTCTCTTTCTCCACAACACACACACACACACACACACACACACACACACACACACACACACACACACACACACACACACCGTCTGCCTCTGTCCCCCCACAACCCATCCTCCTCCTTCTCCTCTTTGCTTATCCACACCTCGTCCACCTCTTTAAACGCCTCTCGCCTCCCTTCTCTCTATTCCCAGCTTGTCTTGTCTACTGTTTGCCTGTCTCCCCCCCCCCCGTCTCCCCCCTCTCCTCACCTCTCTCACTCTCCCCATCTTCTACTATTTACTCTCTTGTTCCCCTTTCCCCCTCTTCACTCAATCTCACCTCTGTCTCAGCATCTCACTGCTTTCTTTTTCCCACTCTCCCTCTCCTCCCTTGTTTTTACTGTCTCCCTGCTCCCCTCCTCACCCACCCACCCACACTACCTCTCATCTTACTCTCTGTCCTCTCTTCTCATCTGCAGTAGATGTCTCTCTTCCTGTTCTCTGAAGAGGAGAAGGATGAAGAGAGGCCCCGTTGGCCCCGCTGCACCATTCATCCATCTGTAGGAAGAGTGGAGAAAGTGAGTACACATACAGACACTCAATTCACCTTTCATTACACACACTGTAATGTCTTCAGATTGCTTCAACCGGTCCTGTCCTGCTCATATTTAGAGGGATGGGTAGCAAAGTTATTGTCTTTCTTCAATAAAGAAAAGGTTTCATTTATAAACTACTGAACATCTTTTGGCACTTTGGCCTGCTGCAGTTTAGAGACACTGACAAAAATTATATCTTCAATTTAACAGACATTATGTTGAATTATCATGTTCATCTTTAACCAGTAAAAGATTGACTTTTTAGTGGGCCTAAGAAAAAACGTCCCACACTATCACAAAATAAGAAGGTACTGGATGCAACAGCAAATTAAAAAAAAAGAAAACACTCACAGCCACTTCATTGTCTAAGCTTTCAGTCCCAAAGACCTTCACCAGATCAAAACAGGTTGGAAAAGCTGCACATTTTAACTGTTAACATGCTTATAATCCTTAAAATATACCCCAGTTTCATTTCCAGCATTTTGACCAGAAGAGCAGTGCGGTTCAATTGTTGTTGTTATACAATATTTACAGGAATTCCAGGTGTCTTTGTGCCAGGAGCGCCGAGGTAAAACAGTAGGCAGGATTTGAACTTCTCTCTCAAGCTCTTTTTTTCCTTCACAATCTGTAAATCCTTGTGTATACAACCTAAAGTAACACCGTGAAGGCTTTCAAGAAGAGACGTTGTGTGCCGTTACATCTTGTCTCGACCTTCACTAGGAAGCTATTCAGCCCACCATCGAGTGGCCATTCGGAACAGCTATAAACACTTTAGCCTTTAGATGCGACAGACACGACACTCTGTATGAACTAGCTTATTTGTTATTCTCATTATACAGGCCTTAAGTAGGACGGTTGCAGCTCATTCAGAACGCTGCAGCCAGAGTGACTGAGAGAGAGCATTACACCTGTCCTCTAATCACTGCACCTGCTTCCAATATGAATTGACTTTAAGGTTGTCCCGCTTGTCGCTGAACCATTGAATGGTCTTGCTCCACAATATGTGTTCGACAGGCTTAAAAGCCACCAAGAACTCTCTGGTTGTCCAGCTCTGGTATTGTTGCTGTGCAATTCAAAATCTGCAGAGGCTGCCTAGTTTTAATGCTCCCAGGTGCTTGAATAGCCACCCTGATGTGCTCTCACTTCTTTCAAAAGCACCCTTAAAACGTGTATTTTCTGTTTCTTTTTTGACAATGAGTACTGCATCTAAATCACTGAATAGGACTCAATATTAGGTTATGAATGGCTTTTTTTCTCTCTTTACTTTTTAATTTTCATGTAATTCACACTTGGTTTTCCCTTGTGCATTTAATGTGCTATTTAATGTGCACTCTCCCATATGGACAACTACAGTGCACAGAGGTCACAACTACGATCCACAAACTGGGAGTTTCTGGCCTCTGGCTCAGTGTAGCTTCAATATAGTGTATGCTAATGTAAATGTGAAACACAGCAGCGGATGGAAGTGTGCTGTAGACTTTTCTAAAAGTTTAAGAATGAGTCAATCACCCAAAAACTTTTTTTGCATTCCTTCAAAGCTGCTTGGTTTAGTTTTTTGGAAATCTGAAACTCTTTAAGGTGGGGAGAAAGTTAGTGAGAGTTTACTGAGTGAGGTGTTTTGAGAAGGAAGGCTGAAAGCTTGCACACTACTTGAAAAAGAAGTTGCAGTTTTTGTCTTTGGTGGTGCTACCTTCCCCTCCCACCAATTTACAATACAAAGAATATTTCAGGTTCACTATCAGTTTACTTTGCCTGTGTGTCTGCAGGTGTGTAGTTACTTTTTTTCCTTTTTGGATAGAGGCAGATATTTGAATAAAATTACCAACAATTTGCAAATTAAGCAGGTTTCATTCCAAAGTGAGATATCCAGCATTTGAATAAAATTCACACCTACTTTGACAAAATAATTGCCTGCATGAAAGTAAGCCACATTAGGCGACACACTATTTGAGTTCTGAGTAGCCATGATACCATTTCCTCCAAAACTGTCTGAGACAGAAGAATCTTTTTTTAAATACGCAAATTAAAACATTCAGGCAATATTTTTACTTGTTACTAGTATGACGTCCAGTTTTACCAAGGATTCGGCAACCTCAGTCATCGTCCTTGGAAACAGCCAGCTGATCCGAATTCTGATCCACTGGTTTTGTACACTCAGCTAAATCCGCTTCCTTGAGCTTCTGACGTTTTTCCTCCACCTCTCTGAAGATTTGGACCCTGTTAGATCAAGATGACCTTGGGATTGTCATTGAAATCTGCTTACAAAGTCGGGAGGACAATGGATTTTACTGGTGGCTGGGCTGCTGCTGCTTAGTGGTCCAACCATGATCCCAGTGTCCTTCAGAAAACTTGAGACCTCCTCCCAAGAAAAAACAACAGCATCAGTAGCAGAAAATGCGCCATAACAATATCCTTTAGGTTCCACCGACAAAGCCCTCTAGTGGCCATAGGAATTATGACATTGGGAGCAAAGGAGGAAATGGTACGAAGTCATATAAAAGCCAAAAAGTCCACAGAGGATGACGTCTGGTTGGCTGAATGGTTCACTAAATGTCATACATGTCGTAGGTTTGTTTTAACGTTCCCTAACCTGAACCAAGTCATTTTTGTGCCTAACATTAACCACAGCGATGCCAGATCAGAAAAGGCTTTTATTTATAAGGTGATTTGTAACAGTTCTGAAAGGCCGTCCTACCGATAAGTGTCAGATCAAAAAACATTTCTACGTGTTGTTCTGAAGGGCAGTTACAAACAACGTGTTTTATTGTTGGAGGACTTGTAATAGCTGTTGTATCTAAAGCTGTGTTATAATAAAATTGAAAATGATAGAAATGTTTTACAGGCAGCTGGTGATAAAGTGCACCCTCTTTGCAGGTACCCCTGCTCTGCTACATGTTAAACCCCACACAGACTGTCTTCATGCAAATCGATTCAGACATGCCAATCTTTTACCCCGCGTTACTGACTCGTGCTGTATGTGAAGTTATGCTGACATAAGAAGGGAATGCATTACCTTTACGCTACGCATTGTCCAACTCTATTATGTAAATAGCTTGCTCCTCTTGCTACTCTTTTGGATGTGAGCGTGTGTGTGTGTGTGTTTGCGTGTGCACTTGGCTGCAGGCCGGGCGGTTATATACGCATTTACATTTTATCTTGTCATTTTGGATTTGTCACAAATCTACCGGCAGAATACGTTGTTTCTGTGCTGCTGCGCATGCAAGCATGTGTGCTTGTGGATGTGTGTGTTTGAGTGTAATTGCGGCTAGCACACAAGGACATTTGCAGCGATTACGGGAGACGAAGGACATCAACAATGCCTCAAAGTATTGATGGCTCCCATTAGATACACGTATGCCATATGCCAAGCTACTGCTCCTGATTAACCACTCCTATAGCTGCTTAACTACTCTTCTTTGTTTTGTCTCTCTTAATTTTACTGTTGTCTCATTCAGGACACAAACAAGTCCCAGCTAAGATAGGACTGCTACTGCTGTTGTCTGTCTCTTTCTGTGTCTCTTCTTTTTGTCACACTTTCCATCTCGCTTTCTTTCCATTCACCGCACTGCGAAGACGTCCACGCAGCTGCGGGAATTTTTAATGAAGGCAGCTTTGGATAATACGGCCTCACCCAGGGGACCGCTTGTTTGGAAATAATTATCTCTTACAGCTGGTAGAGAGAGGGAGAGAGCAAAAGAAGGAGAAGGGGAGAAAAAGGAGAGATGTGTGGTGCGGGAATGGTAAGAAGGGGGGAAAACACAAAGAGGGAACGAAAGGTATCTTCATCTGACTGTAGGCGCACGCCTGCCCTGAAACACACAGAAAAGGCGATAAAGAGAGTTTCAACTCTGCTCCACTTGCTTAAATTGACTAGTACAGTTATTAATATCCAGTATTTACGGTTCACTTTTTGTCTCATGCACACATTGATACACACACACACACACACACACACACACACACACACACACACACACACTTCCTGTTCCTGAGTTAAAAAGCTTTAATGGAAGTAGAGCACGGCTAAATTCAGCTGGATCAGAATCAAGTTTATTGTGGGTTTTCACAAACAAGGAATTTGCCTCTGTATATTGGTGCATAACAATAAACATAATGAGTAGAAAATATAAAGACAGATAAAGCAAGTACCGCAAGTCAATCTGAGCACAAAAAGATGGGATGGTGAACATTAACAATGACAGAATGAGGATTTGGGATTGAATTAGAAAAACTGCAGTCGCGTGTTGGAAACGGAGCTGAATAGGTTTTATCTTTGTGTAGCCTCTCTGTGTGGCTGTTATTATATTTAACCCTCCTGACTTCAGTGTGTGTGATAGCACGCTACATTTGCTTTATCTATTGAGGGTTGCCAAATACAAATACAGCCACAGCACGCCGCATCAATCCCCTGCTGCTGTTGCCGTTACCTAAATCATCCACACACACATGGACGCACACTGATGCAATCGCATGCCAATACCCAGACTTGTCCCACCATTCCCCTCTTTACATTTTATTTCCCTCAACCCTGTTTTCTCTTTCATCTTTACTTTCTCCTTCACTTTCCGGCCCGTCCGTCTTTTTCCAGCAGCCTTATAATGCTGACAAAGCCAATAAAGAGCCTTCAGGTGAGATGGGTCAATGTTACAGTTTCATCTCTGGACAAAGAGACCTTCAAACGAAGAGCAGAGAGGAGAGAAGAGGTCAGAGGGGAGGAGGGGGAAAGGGCAAGAAGGAAAAGAAGGGATGAAGGGAAAGGAGGATGAGGAGAATATTGAGGGAGAGAATGAGCGATAACAAGCGATAAAGCCAAGGACGAGGGGGAGAGATGGGGTGGGAAAGACAAAATGGCAGGACAACGGGAGCAGGTGGATAAAGATGTGATTATGATAAACCAACAGCATGTGTACACAATGCTCGCTCTCCCCCTCTCTCTCTCTCTGTGCATCATCTCTGTGACCAGCCGCTAATTTATGACATGATAGGCCCAGCCATGTGCCTGAGAGGCACACATAAATCTACCTCATCACTGTTAAACACAAGGGCACGTCAAGGATACCACGTTCCATACACTGCAAAAAAAAAATGTCCACCTCAACAAGTCATTTCATCTCATATTCAGTCTTAAGATCTTATTTTTCTCAAGGCTAGAGGAAAATTCTGCCAGAGGGTTGACAGAATTCAACTTATTCCCAGCATGGTTTCTGTTTGTCCATTATTTCTGTTAGAAATGTGTCAGTAACTTGAAACGATGCAGATAAAGGAAAAGACACTCCACTAATGAAAATGGCGATTTATCCCTGTGGCTAGTGGCTCAAATGAAGATTTATCCCTGAATATTTGGCAGATTTTCCTTTTTACAAGAAAAACATTCGATGCAAAAGGAGCTGAAACAATTAGCAGATCGAACAAAAAAACATTTCCTGGTTCCAGCTTAAACTTAAAACGTGAGGATTTGGTGAATTTCTTCGTCTCATTTGTCACTTATCATAGTACACTGAATATATGTGTTTTTTGCCAGATAAAAAAAGCCATTCGAATATGCCACTTTAATAGGAAATGATGATGGGCATTTTTCTCTAGTTTCTATCTCTAACATTTTAAGACAAAACAATGAATTGACTAGTCAAGAAAATAAACGACAGATGATGATAATAATGATAATGAAAACAGTTGCAGCCCTCGAGGCAAAGACACGAAACTTGATTCAATTATTCAAAAAGATGCAAACACAAAAAAAGAAAAAGAAGAGGAAGAGAGGCTCTTTGACAGACAGGAACACAGCAGCACCAAGGTTAGTCAGTCTTGGCAAAGGAGTGAGATCAGACCAAGGAGGGAAGACAAAGTGGATTATGGGAACAGGAAAGATCAGTTGGTCTGATAAGCTTATTGCCCCCCCCCCCTTCAGCGCGGTGTGCCCTGCACCACAGCAGGAAGCTGACAAAGGCAAGCCAGGGGCGCTACATTCAAACACAAGGCCTCATATCACAAGGCGTTATTGATTCATCTACATAAACAGAGGCATCACACAAATATGCAATCATAAAGCATGCACGCACGAACACACACACCCACAAAGTCATTTACATTCGATGCTGTATGTTACGTACCACCACAGGCATCAGTGAGACTTATACATTCAAAAAAGCCTTCCACTATAGGCTCAGTGTGATTTTCAACACCATCATGATCGTTAGAGGGACTCACGATCTCAAGAGTATGTCCTCCCTCTCCTCCCTTTTCCCATGATGCCATAGTATCTCTTGCCAACGGCTCTGGTCTATACGTTCTCCTCACTTGCAGATAACCAAAGCATGTACGTGTAATTAAATTTGCACACTAGTCACTCACATACCTCTACACACACACACACATACAAGTGCACATGCTCTTTGTCACACACGCCATCTCTCCTCCGATCCTTACCCAGTCTATTGTCTCCATAAGATGTTGCCTTAATTGAGCCCCCCCCCCCCCCTTATGAAAAAAAACGCAACATAAACGCACGTGGATTGCATTCTTAACAATCAACCAGCTTTCGGAAGAAAAGGCTCCCGTGGGGGCACACCTCATCCCATCTAATGCAATTTCTCAGATGTTCGAGCGATAAATAAATAAATAAACTCCTCTCTGTATGTGCCGTAATTAATTTAGAACAGTGAAAATGAAATTAAGGCGGTCGGAGCGCGGGCTACACGGAGGGGGGTGCACTTAACATTGGGATGATAAAAAAAAAGATGGGAGGTGTTGGGTGGAGTTTCACGTACGCAGGCATGTGGTGATCCAGTGCTGGGTTTTGACTGGCTGAGTCACTCAAACCAATCACAACTAATGCTATACAGTAGAGCTACGTGCATCAGAGAGATCAGAACTTTTAAACTGCTTCATCTGGGTAATGTTTATTTGACTAATTGATACTAATTGATTGTTAGAGGGGACGTCACTGAGAGGCTAATATTTTCATTAGGTACTGTAGCTCGTCTTTTAAAAGCCACTAATGTTTATATTGTTGCTCCTTTGGTAGCTTTCACTTCACATTCATTTGAAAGTTGCTTTTTCCATTCATTTCTAACTTGCTCGTGGAAGGCAGCTGATAAAATGTCATGTTAAAAGATTGAATTTCTCATATATTTTGTTGGACTTCTTTGTGTGGAAAAATCCTTTTTAAAAGCAGAAAAATTAGGGTGTGGGCATAATGAAGACCCAAATGTCTACCCTCGGGCCTTGCAGACTGAGCTGCCGTTATATGTACCACAATTACTTCACATCGAGTCTGTGAGGGTGCCGGGCCGCAAAGGAATAAAACGTGACATGAGACAAGAGTTACAACCTCAATCATTTCCACAGATATAAACTCAAGTGCCTGTAACCATCCCATAACCCAGCATATTTTGAATTTGTTGACATTAGTAATTTGAGCTTTATGTAGATATCTACTGTAAAACTTTCCCAAAACATTAACACTTATAATGTCATATTTACATCAAACCCTCAACCACACGTCCTAATATTGTAGGCGGTCTTTGCCTGTCTCACTTTGCAGATAATAATATGCATGTGTGTGCACACTTGTTGAAACAGTCTATTGTAAAAAGCTTTGTGAGTTATGTTCACTATCACAAACGCAGTCATCAGTGCACAACAAAAAAACGTGCATGCCAAGCTGCCACTTTGTGAAGTTGCAGAATGGATAATGGGGGGGGGGGGGTGGCGGTATCATTCAAAACTGAGCAACTCTATCCTCTGAGGAAGGCCACAGGAGGAAGCTGAAAGCTTTGAAAACACTAAGTAAGTGGTGGTAAGTGATGAGAATTTCGTCAAAGTAAATGGATTTTAAGGAAAATTAGAGCAAAATTTAAAACTATTTTGTATTCGATTGACATATTGATAAATACATGTACATTATGGAGTGTTATTGAACATTTTTCTTAACTCTTAGATGCTTTAAAGATGATTTGCTTCTAAAGTAGGACTTAAGTGAAGTGTATGAAGGCAGTAATGTTTGTTGTCAGAGTTGTGGTGGCAGCTATTATTGGTGATCTGATTTTTCACTGTCACATTTTCATTTCCCGAGACGTTCGCAGCTGGCAGCTAAGCTAATTTTCACTTGCTCATTAGAATTTGCTTCCTTACTGCCGTTTAATAAAAGCAATAAGCTTCAAGGCCGTGTTTTACAGTGTCGTGGCTCAGAGCTTAATTATCCACGTGATGCCTGCTTGCCTTTCATACAAGAGCGCATATCAGCGTCATGCGGAAAGCTCTCGCCAATGATTTTCCATTTGATTTACCACAGCTGATTGATGGTGTTGCCCCAAACAAGAAGAAAATGAAAAATGTGTTTGAATTTTTTTTTTTTTACGACCATCGGGAAGAGAGACAAACTCATCCGCAGACAAACACGCCATCATCTCTTTGTATGTCACACAAACGCTCGCGCACTCGAGCGTCCACACACATGCACACATAATCTGTCTTCTTCTCTGGATCAAACACGCACCTACATATGTTGCTGCTGTCTTAACGGATAGAATGAGAGGAGGGCCTCATTTGCCAAAGTGTTGGCGCTGGACCGATTGCGGTGGGGTGATGAATGGCTGATCGAGGCTCGGCGGGGGTGCAGAGGAAACAATTAGTGCCATGTTGATCTCTCCTCTTCTCCTCCACCCTCCATCCATCCCTCATCTCTGTTCTCTCCCTCTGATTCTCTCGAGTGTTCTCCCAGTCAATCATTGTCTCTGTCCTCCATCCCATCTGCTGGACCAGTTCACTGTCTGTCTCCTCTCTCTGTGCCTGTGTCTCTCTCTCTCTCTCTCTCTGTACCTCAATGAATTTGCACCTTATCGCCATTAGTATTAATATGCATCTTGAGGGAAGAGAGGGAACAGGCATAAATGAATAAAGATGGAAATAGGGAACCGGCGGATGAGGGTTGGCGAGAGGACAATGAAGTGTCTGGTCCCCGTGACGCCAACATCATTAATGTTCGCTGCTGGTGGAGTCAGGGCGAGCGAGGGAGACGGAGACAGGGAGGAAGAGAGTGAGCACAGGTGAAAAATAAATGAATTAGAAATAAACGCACAGATGAACAGGTGAAATTGTTCTGGACGGAGGAGTTGGGGCATGTTTCAGAAGATGTGATGCATGTTCAAGGCCGTGATTTCCACTGGGGATGGGGAAGACAGCCCCCCCCCGCCCTCACTGTCCAGCTGCTAAAATCCAGATAAAAGAAGAGAGGAGTTGATCAAAATGTTAAAAATGAGTCACCAATTATTACCTTGTGCTAACAGCAATTAAAAGAGCACACGATTTAACATTGCACTCCTGGACTCAAGAGGGGCAGTTTTAAACAAAGGTGATGCAGCAGAACCAGAAATATCATCTTTTTTACTCCATGCATTCTTCTTCTTTGTCAAAATCTGGCACCTACATTACCCACAATGCAACTCCACCGCCGGCAGTTTGGTCAGAGATTTGGGCGTGTTGTGCTAGTAGCGGCTATTATAGCTTCGAGCCGCTAGCCTCAAGCAGACATAAGGAGCAGCCTCCAGAGGTCTGGTACACTAACTTCTTTCATTTTCAAACTTGTAGGCTTTATATAACTTTTTTTCACATATGAAATAGGACTCCCCACGACCTGTAAACAGACTTTGATGTATAAAAATCGGTGGAGTTCCCATTTAAGCTTTAGAAGCAGCAACGAGTACTTCGCTGACTCTTTTTGCCCCGAGTTTTGCCTCTCTGGCATCGTAGAGGTTGCCCTATTTGTTAGAGGTGTTGGGGCCATATACAGCCCAAGAGGAAGACCGCAAACACTAAAAAATATTTTCTACCTCATCTATATGTTTCTAAATCATTGAATCTATCTACAGTTATTAATAATAATAATAATAATAATAATAATAATAATAGTAAGGTTGGTATTGCCTCTATAATGTTTTGTTATACTACTATCATTATGAATAACACGATAACCAATTTAATCATTATATGTTATTTGTTACATTGAGAACCTCTGACTTCTTTGCGTTTCCGCCACTTCTGAAACCAAACTTACAGCCCTGTATGCATGTGTGTGTGTGTGTGTGTGTGTGTGTGTGTGTGTGTGTGTGTGTGTGTGTGGAGCTTCCATACCTTGTAAAGGACACATTGTATTAAGTGTGTCTGTCCCACAACGAGGTCAGGCTGATGAATGGCCACTCCTCCCTAAAGTGCTAGGCAGGACCAATCTGTTTATGTCACCCTACCACTCAGTGGACAACAGTAAGTGTGTGTATGTGCTTGTACAGTGCATCCACACAGTTTGCGTGTGCGCTTTGTGCATACATGCATATATTCACCCAGTGTCACCTTTATGAATGCATTCATGTTTTTGTATAATAAGAAGAGTGTGTGTCGCGTGCATGTGTGTGAACTTGTGGACAACAGCTGCAGCAGGTGTCAGAAAATCCTGCTTTGTAGTTGCAGATCCCAGGCAGATGAATCGCTCACACTGAGTTACTGATCATCACTACAAATAGGTCATGACATAAACAGGCTAAAGAGGGAGGGTGGAAGCAGCAGAGACCATCCCATAACTGAAAACGTCTGATCACAGCAGGAGAAAATAAGTGGCACGTGTGCTTTTAAAGTTTAATGAAAGGCAAGACGGTGAAATTTAGCTAATTTGCCTTAAATCTAATCTAATTTGCGATTGATGTTTCAATTTGTGTAAAATGGACAGTTCTTGTCTTATACTCACAAAAGTGTCAAAACAAAATGTCCCCTAACCTAATTTCCACTATATTTATACCAGTTATACACAATGGGTGTTCATTTATGACCATTTATGTCCGGTTAAAGTGTCCTTGAGCTGAAATACTGACTCACTGTTTTGTAAATTGCTCTAAATAACATCCTCCATCAAAGTCTAAAGTTTTTGATGAAAGGAGCATGAAACACAGATTAGCTTGACCTCTACATCTCTATTTTCCAACCACTCTATTTCAATGTCAGACAAAGTCCTCCTCTTAAGGAACATATTTACCCGACTTCTGGTACAAAGAGTGTGTTATTCTCTCCCATAACATTCTGCTCAATTTACAAAGATCAGTTGTCAAAATGTCGTGAAAAAAACATGAAAATGTAAAATTACAGGGAATGAAAATATTATAATCTGATATAATTACTGCAGAAATGTTGTTTGAGTGCCACATTAACTTAAATGATTCATTGACAATGTCTGCAAATGAAAAATCATACATAGAGAATGATTAGACCTAAAGAGACTTTAAATATTTTATACTAAATGTGTTTTTAAGCACAAAGCATATGATTGGTGGCAATATATGTTCTACAGCTAAATGGAAGTATACAGTTTTATAACACCAAAAAAAACACAAACACATTTTTCCAAAAAACATAGTGTTCTAATGAAAGTTAGCTGCTGTAACAGCTTGACTTCTATTAGATGCTAAATTTGTGTTATAGATACCCGAGTGGCTCATTTTGATAACCTAACCTTCATGAAGGCAGGATTTATTGCAGGACTGTTGAATTAAAAAAAACACCACTTATCCATTATGGAGGGTTGAGTCTGGCACTCTAATATTTAATGCAATATTTAATAAATATATCCTTAAATAAACTGTTTAATGGTGTTTTTTAAAGTACTGTCAATACCTGAGGTGTTTTTATTTCCCAGTGTAATGTAACTGTAGTTTCAAACGAAACTCTACAGATACCTTTAGGAGGTAGATAGATGCTTTGGTTTTCAGGTTATTACCATAAGCCCTATAATCTTTGTTAAATGTTTTAATATGACATGGAAGATAAAAATGGAAATAGGTTGGGAGAGAGAGAGAGAGAGAGAGAGAGAGAGAGAAAGCACCTCCATAATGAGAATCATGCCCTAATTCATTTCGCTCAGGTAGTTAATTCAATGCAATTCACCACACTCACACACTTATCTGAAGTGCTTTAGAAGAATATGGTAGATATAAAATCTCATTCCACTGACAAAATGAAAACGGAGAGACAAAAAAGACAGAAGCGAGAAGTTTAGGGAAAAAAAAGGCGAAAAGAAAAATAGATTTTGAAGCTTCATTTCAACACCATGGTCCACTTATTATACAAATTACTTTTCATTTTCATTCTCGTGGCGTACAGAAAATTCACTGGTGGAAGTCACCCTTTTAGTTTCAGTGCTCCACATCAGAGGAGAGACTATCCGTCACAGAGAAGCACAAATAAATGCAAGCACACAGCCGTACAGTCATCTCTATCACTGTTCGACAGATTCTGATGTTTGTCTTTGTCAGACTCAGTGGATTAAAAACAGTGGATCTGGCTGACTTCTTCAGAGTAACCTGACAAACATACTGGATGGATATAAAGCAAAGGTCAAGCTGATTTTTAACAATTAAGTGTATTAAAAATAACTCAAAGGTCTGTTCTAATGCGTTTTGATGAACTACGTCGACAAGACCAAACATAACCGGCTATGCTGAAGACAGAGTTTTTAGAAATATGTGCTGCTGTTGTACAATGTCATGACAATGGCCTGACAGTTTAATCCCAACTTTAATCCCAGATGCTCACAATGATTATACTATAGAAGCACAGTGCATGTCAGGGTAGAAAGTTGACATGTCTTTGAAGCGTTTTATTTTACAGGTTTACAGGTTTACATGTAATTTGACACTAATTATTAATTATTATTATCTGAAAGAGCTGATTGAGTTAAGTTGACAAAGCACAAGCAAAATGTTAGCAACTGTAAAAACGGACAGATCCATCTAAACGCGCATAAATATTCATCAATCGACTCTAGAAGCTGTACTCCCTATATATGTTGAATTGTATGTAGCTGTCTGTAGACACATTTCACATTTTTTTCATGTTCAGCTCACCTGCTGAATAAAAGACTCTGTCGCAAGGTGAGATGCAGGAAAGCAAGGTGAGACGTGAGGAGGACAAAAAGGGTAGGTAGTCTTTTATCCAAAACAAAAAAACTAAAGAAAAATTTAGCAAGAACACTTTGCACTCACTGCACAGCTCAACCAGCTCTGGCGCTGCTCTTCCTTAACCTGTCCATTTTCTCTCTCATTGCTCTCACATATATAGCATGAGGGCCCGCCCTGCCAGTTCAAATTGGCCTATCAGGTCAACACTGTAGCATGGAGAGTTGACAATGTTAACAAAAAAAAATACACCGTTTTTCCAGCCTGCTCACACCAACAAAGCCTCAGTTCACTCCCCAGTATCTTATCATAAATGCCACTCATCCAACGCAAGCAAATCATTTGTACACCGTAGAGTATTCATCTTAATTAATTTCATCACACATCCTTTGACCAATCAAATCTGAGAACCCACCCACTCATACACCACATAAAAGGGCTATAGTGGAGGCGTGCTTCCTCTTTAAGCATTTACATTTATATTCTTCATGTAAATAAAACATTTGTACAAAATTATACACAGTAGTATTTCATTTAAGAAAACCTTCTGAGAATTTACGGTTTATATCAGTTCCTTTCTGGAAAAGGACACTGCAGGGCCTGTAAAAAAGTGTTACTGGGCTACGTTTGTTTTGTTTTTACTGGTATTATCTTCCTTTTCCATTTTGCAAATGTCCAAATACATGTTCACTTGTTTTTGTAGCTCTAAAATGTATTTTAACATCTCTCTAACTGCTGAAAACTGGCCTTACGGGACACGAAGGTGCACAAGCGTAAGCAGGTGAAAAATAGGTACCCCTTATTATTGGGTGTATATTGTGCTCATTCACTATTTTGAAACTACTGATGCCATTTCGATCCTGAGGCCCAAACACTTTCCGACCACAGGGTGTATGCACAGGGACTCAGACAAGCAACATATAATACACACCTGCACGCACAATATCTGAAAGAGATCTTGTCAGTCTTACTCCACGCTCGGCAGTTTACAGAAGACTTTTGCATTGGAAAAGAAACATTTCACATCCTTTTCAAACATTGTAGCTGGCAAGCATGAAGGGCTTTAAACTCATTGAACATATAAACGCAGAGTTGTCGCTTTTAAAACTGAGGGAGTTAGGTGTTCATTAATGAAAGAGCCACACAAGTAGCTGTAGAAAGGCTCTCCAAGCTTGTGCAGCCATTATGGTGAGCCCTCCTGGAAATATAGAGAGGGAGAGAGGGGCTTGAATGAGCTCTTGTCAAAGTAATGTGTGTGGGAGTGTGGTGTGTGTGTGTGTGTGTGTGTGTGTGTGTGTGTGTGAGTACAGGCCACCAAGTGAATGAGTGACTGAATGAGTGAAAGAGAATCACAGAGATAGATAGACAGCAGGGAGAAGGTAATCTTCGTCAGAGTGCTGATGGAGCTCCCAAGTGGTCTACCTTCCTGTCTGTGTGTGTGTTTGTTGTACATGTGTATATACATCTGACTCATCGCAGTCACAGCGTCCCATATTGTGCGTGTGTACCCAACACGCTTATGTTTGCAACCGACCATGTGTCTGTGTGTGTGTGTTCCAGTCACAGTTGTTTATGTGTGTGTGTCTGATGCACGCGCCCGGTGTGGGTGCTAGGAGGGTTGCTGACAGTGACAGAGAAGCAGGACACTGGGTAATGGAGTTTGTACCAGTCGAAAGTGCATCACACTGACAGATGCTAGTCCCCTCGGACACCGTGGGGGAGGAAGTGTTCATTCACTCTCATTGCCACCTCGTGGGAGGGCCTGTAGTACCGCTACACACACACACAGTGATAGGTTACACCATACACACAGTCATGGGAGGGCAGAAAGAGGCTAGATGAACACACACACACACACACACACACACACACTTGTAAATGACAAAAACACATGCTGCACACTACACATTACAAACTCACACATGCATGCACACACCTATTTTTGTCACCTGTGAGGACATTGTGTCGACTCTCTCATTTCAATGGAGGCTTTCCTTAATACGCCAATTTGCTTTCTTACCTTCCATAAAACCACAAAAAAAGACATTTTTAAAATTAGTCTTTCGTATGGACTAAACAAATGAGGTATAACATTTTCCTAAGTGAGCTTTAGCATAGCTGGTAGGCAGATTTTGTTACCCGTTTCCAGTCTTTAAGCTAAGCTAACTGTCTCCTGGCTCCAGGTTCATACCGAGCTGACAGATATGAGAGTGGTATTGATCTTCTCATTTCACTCTCAGCAAGAACAGAAATAAGCGTGTTTCCCAAAATGTACAACTGTTCCTTTAACACTTAAGGACTCACCAAAAACACCAGTCCCCACAAAGTTAACAATTAAATTCTAGTTTAGTTTAGTACAAACTGCATATGAAGGCCAGAGAGCAGCTCACATGCACACATACTGCACACAGCCGAACTACACACACACACACACACTCGTACAAAGACTCATTATCAAAAACACTAACTCTGACGAGTATACTCTACAAGGGCTCTTTCTCTCTCATCCTGTCGGCCGCCTTTTTCTCTCTCACACATGCTCATACCATCACTGTTCATACTCGCCAATCCATTTCAACACATTCACACACCTCCATGCACACACACACAGGAGCATGTACAGTATTATGGCACCAAAAAGCCTGCAGACAGGTACATTAAGAGTGGCAGGAGTTCACCGAAGCTGCCCTTAGGAATAAGAGGAATACAAGAGAAGTGTGGTTTTGATGATAAAATAAAGGACTATGGAGCACACCACATATTCTTTATTTTATTATACAGTTGTACAGCTCTGGTTTTATCTTTTTTTTTGTTAGTTATGTAATTTTTTCAGTTTTTTCATGAGCAGGTGTTCTGTACATTTAGGAGCCACATTTATGGGTGCAGTCACCAACTCCTCACTTTGCATTACACACTATTTCATTAACAGGCTACAGAAACCAGGAGATGAGTTGCTATTTTACGGAGCGTATATTAAATGTAGTCATTTCTGGGGCACGTTCCATTTTTTTATTTTTTTATTTTTTCATTTCAATCTCCCCAATTTTCTTGAAGAGCTGTATCACTAAATTAATCTTACATAACCAGCTCTTATCTGGACTCGGGGCTTAAAGCTCTTATCCAATTACAAACGTATCCATCCTGCACTGACGGACTACCTCAGCTTGAGGACACTACTACAAGCACAAGAGGAGGACACTCGTTCTCTCTGTCTGTATTATTCCTCTTTCTCACTTTCTTTTAATATACAGATGTTATCGACTCCTTTGACTCAGAGAGAGGGGAGAGTGCTACACACATCTACTGAGTAAACACAACAGGGAGACACTCTTTCACTCTGTTCATCCATCCCTCTGTCTCCATTCAGTAAAAAGATATTATCTGTTGTTTAGACCAGCGTAAAGGCTGGGGGAGTGTAGCAGAGATAGTCTCGGTAATCAGGATGAGACTAATCACAACAAGAGGACCCCCTTTCTCGCTGTCCTCATCTAGCTTCCGCTTCGCCCATGGTTTTTAGAGTAGAAAGAGACAGATATGCTTTAAGTATAAAATGAGTGAAATGAGCGCTAAAGATAACACTCCATCTTCTGAGACCTCTCACAACTCCACACAACACGACGACACTCATCTTCGTCGTCATTATCTATCCTTCTTTCAGCAGAGAGATGAATCTGTGCATTACTCCCTGCAGAGTGTCCATGTTTCAGACGGACTACGTCATCTGATTTATCACAACTCAACTAACCACAGCAGGACGCTCACTTATGCCATTTTATGTCCCTCTTTCCATACAAACAGGACATTCAACAAACTATGTTGGAGGAAGAAATGTTTCCATAATGTTATAATTTGCATCCTCTGAATAACAAAGACTTCACAAAGCCAGTGGTAACATAGGATGCTTTTGTCGATGCATTTTCTTTTTTTCAGTCATTCTTTTTTTTTTATCCTTTCTGCAGAAGCTGTTTTGAGCCTATTTCCGCCTTTTTTGAGAGCCACATTTGATTGATATAGACCTTCGTTAATGAGCAGCTTGTTTCACATGTAAACAAATTGCAGACACCGACCAGCGTCCATACACCGGGGGGGCACAGCGGAAATGGGTTAAAAAGCACCCTGTGAAGTTGGAGACAAACACAGTTTACTGTTTACTCTCAGTGTTTGTCTCCAAAATACAGTGTGTGTATCCTGAAAGCCAAACAAACATTTGAGAGCCATTTTCTTTCCTATAAAATATTTGCAAAGTTGTTTTTTATGTTTTGTTTTTTTCTTTAAACCTCAATTGTTTACATCCATGTTTATATCAACCTGTATTATTCTTCCTTGCCTTGTGTACTGCTATGGATGAACTTTAAGCAAATACAACTACTCTAAGTTTAGAGAAAAATCATGGTCATGGTTAAAGCCCCTGGATATTTTGTTTCAAATCTCAGTATTTTGATAAAACTGAATAGTCTAATACTCTTCAGGGTACCTTTAAGTCTAAAGTCAAAAACATGTGAATGAGAAAGCATTTAGCTCTTGTATGAGATGATAAAAAAATTACAAGTTCTTCTGTGTGCTACTTAACATCGACGTCCCTTCAGGCTAGCGAAATGAAGCTAATCAGATCGCTTACAAGTTGTTGTCAATCAGTCACTGCATTGCAACAAGCGTGACACAACACTCCTCGCGTCCTTTGAGCTTTTGCTCTTTCTGTTAATGATGCCGACAGCTGTGTTCTTTGTGCTTGAGCAGAAGTGTGTGTCAAAAGCCTCCCAGACTGTGGCCTCAGCTAGACTGCAACTTCAGCATGTTTAAAAAGCAACAAAGCACTCCTCTCCCTTCTCTTTAAATATTTATATATATATATACACACCTACAAAGAAGAAAAGGGGAGTATAACACAGAGAACTACATCCTATTAGAGTTCAGAATAAAACCAGTGTCAGCTCTTACCACTGTAATCCTCGAGCTCTTCATTTCTTTACCAGCACTTACTATTTTTTTATTTTTTCTAGATGCACATAGGCCCAAAAAGTCACGGCATGTTTCTTCAGGATCAGCTCCTGTGATAAAGCATTTCTTCCACAATGATCTGGATTTGAAAATGTGTTGTTTCAGCACCAAGCCAGTCACAAATGTATCTCAGGTCACCCCAAACTGTGTTTGTTTTCAGTCGCTGTTTGTTTGCTTTGTGTTGCTGCAGTGTGGTCAGTACTGTAATGAAATGATGAAATATTTCATAATATTCTTTTTTCTTTGTTGCTTTCACTACTGGTGCTGAATTAAGGCTGTCCCCAAAACAGCATTTTCAGAGATGACTCTCTGTTAATTTGTCATGTGCTTGTGCTTCATTGGACACAGTCCTGCTCATAGTTCAGTTATAAACCCCAAGCGCACCACGAGGCATCTCTCCTGCCGGGCTTCTGACACCGCTGTCAGCCGAACATGACAGCGGAGAAGGTTGTACCAGCGTCTGGTTCAAAAGTAGTTTAGCCGACTTCATTGACAGCCAGCACCGGGGCGTCCCACAGACACGAGTCGTGCTGCCCTGCCTTGCGCTGCCCTTCATTTCCATTACCCTTCTCTGCTTCCATCACAGGTTATTTTGAGACAAGACTCTGTTTGTGAGGAGTACAGCCTGCCGTGCTGTTGCTCCTGCATTGCTCTGTGTACAATGACGCAGCTAGAGAAAAAACATGCAGCGATTCGACCAACAAAATGAGAGTCTAGAGAACAGATGACTCGAATCATTGGCAGCCCTTTGCTAAATAGTCTTTTTTCTTCTTCCGTTCATTCCTGTCACAAAACATACCATAACATTTTCATTGTTCACATCACTGTTCATTCGTTTTCAAATGAGTGTGGATGAGATCCTCTCTCATCATTTACTTTCTGTAACCCCAGGCGTCATATAACACATACAGCTGAACCTAATGTAAGCACATTTGCTCACATGAGACAGGGAGACATTTAAATAAGTACGTTAATGTTAAATACAGTATCACCTTTCAAATCCTTAACCTGCAACGTGCTTCACAAAAACCAATAAATCCTCCAACCTAAACGAGGTCATCGTCACTGCCTTCCAAAATGACGCATGAGGTTTTGTAATCCTGCACCCCTCTCAGCAGGACGCCTTCCAAAAGCGTCACATATGAGGGCTGACTTTGTAACAACGCTGTCACTGTTGCATCCATCCTAATAAGATTAATATTTGAAGAGTAACTTAACACCAGGCAGAGAAGCAGTGTGATTAAAAGTTTAAACCCTGTGTTTAAATAATGTGAAAACAATGTGACGATGTGAAAGGAGTCGCTTGTAGTGATGAACCTATAAAGAATTATTACGCGACTGCAGTTTTATGAGTTTCAGCTCATTGTTTAGCTGACCGGCCCACAACTTTACTGTTGGTTCACTCTCACCACTCTCACAGCATCGTTTTCAGCTGAAGCTGGCAGCTGTTTTCAGTGAAAAAGCTCCAAAAACCCACTGTAAGCTACCTGCTCGGCACCAAACGGCAGACAGACACAGTTAGCAACTAGCTGGTGAACATAATTTAGCATTTAGCAGCTAAAGAGTAAATAATAAATATAATAATAAATAGATATTTCCCTCAGGAGTTGATGTTCACTGTTTGCTAACAATCAACTTAAAAGGTGATAATATATCAATACTGTGCTCACAACTTGTTTCCACCGCCCCAAGTGGCCAAAATAATCAATTATTGCAGGTTTAAATCACTGGAGGTCAGCAAAGACAAGACTTTCAGGGGGGGTGTTATAAATATTTGACCGCAAGATCTTTACCTGCACCTCGCAAAAGTATGTTTTCTGGTAAGGCCAGTTTCACACACTTAACACGACACTTAACAGAGATGAAGGCCACTGACAGACCGTGAAGGAGGTGATGCGAGAGACAGACAAGGGTGAAGAGAAAAACAGGTGGTCAAGGAGAGAACTCAGTGATACTGACGTCTCCACTCTTACAAACATAACAGTGACTGCTCCAGAGACTCCTCTCTCTCTCTCTCTCTTTCTCTTTCTAACTCTCTCCACCTGCCCTTTCTCTTCCTCCCTCCGTTGCTCCGTCTGCCAAAAAATAGTAGGGAATATGGGACCAGAAGAGATAAACAACCCAAAAAAACATGCACATGCATACAAACACACTGTGTTTCTCATGCGGCACACACACACACACGTACACACACACAAGTATTGAAGCCAATCGGATAACATTCACACTGCAGAATGTCATCATGCATGCAGCCAAACCCATTTCTCAGAGACATAACATGGTTGACAGAATCTCTCTTTCAATTCAATGTGTGTTTTTATTTTGACATGTAAATTAATTTGTGTTTCAGAAGGAAAATAGTTGATACAGGAAAAAAAGGTGATAATGACACAAACTGGTTATATGAATTATGAACATAATAATAATAATATACTGAATGTTGTAAATCTTCTTGTGTTTATACCCATGTATCATGCACACAAACATGAATACACATACAAAGAAAGACCTCTTACAGAAGGCCCACTAGATAAAGGCAAACATAAAACATATTCAGTGAGCAGAATGCCCTGTGTGCAGGTAGACACACCCTATCACAAACACACACATGGATACAGTACAGACAAACACACACACACTCGCGCAGGCAGGCCAGCAGGAACAGGAGCCCACCGTAATGTGATTTTGTCTCGATTAAAATGGTGGGAATTGGATCTGAGGTAAAAGGCCATGTCAAGAGAGAACAAATGGGAGCGGCGGCACACGGAGGAAGATGAACGACTGTCTGGGAGATGGAGAGATGAGATGGAGGGGAGGAGGTGATGGAAAGAGAGAGAAAGGCGGAGAAAGAGTGGGGTGCTATGGGTCTATATTAATCCATTATGGAGAGGGCTCCTTCCCCTCCTCTCCTCCACACATGATGATAGCACTGACCTCCTCAGGGGAGGGGGAGCCATGAGCTGAGAGTAGCTGTACATACATCCTTCTCCTCCTCCTCCTCCTCCTCCTCCTTGTCTTCCTCTTCCTTTCCTTTTCCCTCTCCTTTTTCATCTGCTCTCACCTGATTCCACCTTTGCTGCTCCACCTATATGCTTTTTCCATTTACTTCCATTATTTGTGTGTTCCTCCTTATGCTCCAGATGTTCTTCACTATTCGGTACTGTTCCTCTTCCATGTGCCTTCATTTTCCGTTTCCATTATAAGTTTCCAGAGCTCTATGGCCAGCTCTTACAAAGTAGTGTGGTGAGATGGAGGTATTTTGGAAGGAAAAGAGGTTGTTTTTTTTCTCCTTGGACAATGTTCGGGAGCTGATAGTTGGAGCACTTCCAAAGCTTGGATGACCATGAAAGTCTTCCAGTTAAATCATGAGACAAATAAAGGTGAGAAACTATGTTAAAAAAGATCAAGTCTTCAATGAAAAGTATGAGATACATGCTAAAAAAATCTAAAGGGGCGGGGTGTCAACTACAACTCCTGTGGAGCAATGTTGTATGAATCAAAATCTGTTTCTCCATACTGTAGTGTGGTGACTGAAGCTGAGGGTATCGTAGTGTTTAGAGCCATCTGCTCTACCAAACTGAAGGAAAAAAAACGTAATAACAAAGTTGAAGTAATCATTCAAAACTGATGGCTAAATCACTGCATTATCCTGGGGACTCCCATGTCTCTGAAGAACATTGAAATGCTGAAAAATCGGCTTGAAATGAATATTGATTTTCATCATGCTCCTTTCCTGGCTTCTCCTGGTCACCCAGTTTCTCCTCCATTTACCTTCAGTTTCCCTCTTCTTCCTCCTTTAGCTCTTCATGGTCTGGATTTCCCTGTTACTCTTCATCTTTCAACCCCCTGCTTTTAATTCCATCTTCCTCCTCCTGCTTCTGCTTTAACTGGATTGCAAAGACTAAAACCAGCCAGAGTTTTCTTCTTAAGTAGCTTCTTTCCCCTCTTCCCACACACACAAACAGATTTGACCTGACTGTCATTTATCTCATTATATCAAGTCCCTTCAGACAAGGAGATAAACATGGCCAGCTTGTAGAATCCATGTATTCTGTAATAAACCTTTTTGACGGAGAGTATCTCTACACGCCCAGACTGAACATGGAGATACTGATAACAACATATATCTCATGTATGTGCAACATTTACACAATGTACGCCGACCCAGAGTCTATATGACAGTAAACACATGTACTGTCAGGAAAAATATAGTCAGTACATGCACTGCTGACACGCGTATAATATATTTAGTCCATGTGGGACTGCAATATTTCACACAGTGAACAGTGTGTATTAGATCCATCATGAGCGTGGATAATACCATCTCTCTGTTTGCAGAAAATCCATGCAAAAAGTTTGCCGAGATGATTACTGAATTGAAAGGAGGGACTAGTTTTTTTGGTACAGAAAAAATGACCGCGATCATTTTACTTTTTCATTGAAATTATTGCTGCCATGATAACTTTTCAGAGTTGTAAAATCCTCCTGCAAATACGTATGAAGTGTTTGGGTGTCTGAAAAGCCTTCAAACTGGTCTTCCTGGTCCATACTTCATCTTCATACTGGTACATTACCAACGAACACGGCCTTCAAGTGAAGCCAACTTTGCTGTTTGGACAAAATCCAATGATAAAGATCAGTATAGTATGTATTTTTTATGCACTGATATTAAAATGCATCTACCGTTTCTCTTTTTGACAACACAGACCACAACAGCAAAAAAATAATATCCCATTCAATTTCTCCCCCAAAATACATTTCAAGCTTTAGAACTGACACGAAGATACCGTTTCTTTTAAATTGTGATCTGTACCTTGATATCTTATCAGCGAGTAGTAAAATGCAATGCAACACAAGGTGCACTGTGATAAGAATATGATCTGATCTGCCAGAAAAAACGTGAGAGTACAAATGCAGTCTGTGCTGTGTTTGTATTTGTAAGAAACTATCGCCCACGTTGTAGAAACTACTCACTCATAGGTTTGACGTCAACTTGCCTTTACCTCCTCCAAACAGTGAAGGCAAGGCAATACTGTAATAATATCATGATAGCATGCCTCTGCAAACATTTAGAAAATATAGAGCTTAATCAATTAGTTGACCAACAGAAAATAACTCGGTTTGATAATCGATTAATCGTTAAGTTTAATTACCTAGTTCCATCTTCTCCAATGTGAGGAGTTGCTGCTTCTCTCTGCTTTATATCATTGTAGGCATATCTTTGGGATTTGAACGGATATACAGTATATTGACATGCTAGATTAAACAATTAATGGGTGAATCGAGAAAATAATCTGCAGGTTAAACAATGATATGAACTGTTTGTTGCAGCCCTATTATATATATAATAAATACATTAAATTGTCATTTTGTGTCTCCTGTTAAAGTGTGACCCCATGTGTTTTTAATTATAAGAGATTTCACACCTACTGTCTTGTTGGAAACACAACGTAGAAGGAATGTTGTATTAAATCTGTGGATTTAACACTGTAGGCAGTGTGCTGCTTAACTAAAAAAAAAATGGCAAGGTACCATTTATAGTGACAAGTCACATTTCATTTGATAAAGGCTAGACATGCTGTAATCATGGTGTGAAGCATGATCAGAGTGGCTGTGAAGAACCAGCCTGCATTGCAGAGCGCTCCCTTGGGTGATTCTGGGCAGAGAAAAGTGATCTGTGATGAATCTCTTGTTAAAAGGTCAATACAAAATATCAGCTGGCCAGATTGCTTGCATTGATTTGAACTAGAATGTTTTGGAGACAGAGACATTTGGCAGCGGCCAGAGAGCGGCCCTTGTGGTGAAATGCTGTGTTGAAAGGCCACCCTGACAATGATGGAGATTTCTAAAAGCAAAAAGGCAGTAAATTAATCTTTCTGAGGGAAGAAGAACTTTTAAAAAGGTGAAAACCCTGCGGCGTAAACTCAAGAGAACCAGCAGGACTTTGGAGTGTTTTTTGACCTGCACCAGGTCACACAGACTCATCAGTTTTCTGCTTTTCTGCATTATCCACAACAGTGACCAACACGGGCCTCCTCTTACCTCTTGTTACAGGTACTATGTATCCATGAGCTCTGAGTGATTTTTATGTCTCCGATTGTTTCATTTGAGTAATTGTAAGAGGCCTTTAACCGTAGGATTATCCAGTATCTTGAAAGAAAAGGAAACAGAGATTAAAGAAAAGTCCAGAAAATAAATATAGTTCCCACAGGAACATGTTTTTTGTTTTTCATATCCAGTAAATCATCTTGTGACCCCTCAGGTTAGGAACAACTAGTCTAAGTAATCTGAGTGTTTCGAGTTTTTGTTTCTTTGTCTGGGCTTTTTTAGTCATACTGGTTGTTATTCACATTAAATCAAGTATTTTTCATCACCTATCTTTTTGTTCAGCACCAGATTTGTATCCAGATTAATTCGAATTATCTATAGTTTGATTGATTGATGCATTTGAATCTAGTAATGGAATCAACAGAGAAAAATAATATTTGGGTTGGTTTTTTTTTTAAATACAAAGGACCACTGCTAATGTTTATGCTGCTAGTGTAAATCAGATTAACAACTGACATGCCACCTATCCGAATACACCACTCAGCTCAAAATGTAATGTTAAGTAGCACAAGGTAACATATAGCGTGTAACATATACAGTGTATCACACAAATGAACAGCATATCCCATTAAAAACTGCTGGTGATGACTAATACTGAGCAGGTCCCAGTAGACGTCTCCTGCAAGGTAAAATGAAAAAAGTATGCCCCTGCATTACCATTACATATTTATATAGGTTCTGATATAGGTGTGTATGTGTCTATGCATGCATTAGGGCATGTGTGAAAAGGTGTGACAGCATATGAGAGAGAGAGCGAGAGAGGCTAGAGAGATGGAAAATGAATCAGTGTTGACCCCTGGACCACAGAGCGACTGATGAAATTACCCTGCTGCTGAATATTGTTTTGAATAGAGCCAACTGTGAGATGGCTTCTAGACACACATGGCTGGAGTACATGCAATCACACACAAACACACACTCACACACACACACACACACACACACACACACACACACACACACACACACACCTTCAGTGCCACTTACGGAGCACTGAACTGCAGTGAAAGAAAGTGCCCAATCTCACGTGGGTAGAGGAAGAAGATGTGTAGTGTGTGTGTGTGTGTGTGTGTGTGTGTGTGGTTGGGAAATAAAAACATGAAAGTGGGAATTGTGGGGTGGAGAGAGAAATTGAAAGAAGAAAAATTGAGAGGATAAAAAGAAGAGGGTGAGAGACAGAAGCAGGCACCTGAAGAGTCAAAGAGAGAGGAAAGAGATATGTATATGAAGAAGAAAAATGAAAAAGACATCCAAAATGAAAAGAAAGGCAAGGACAAGCAGTGAAAAGGGTGAAATAGAGTGCAGCTTATTTGAATGGCTCTCAGACTCAAGTCTTTGACTCTCTTCCCCCTTGTTCCGCTTTGACTGAGCCTGCGCCTACTAATGTATCGATCTGGGACGGGGACCGACTGAAAAGACTATGGAGTCATTTAAAGTTTAGTCTGACTTACTATCGCTCTCAAAAAGACCAGAGTTAGACATGATAGCTGCAATTTAGTAGTCCTGTCCTACTCTCTGCGTCTCTTTGGCACACTGTGATTGTTACTACTTTAACTTCATTCTTTGACTTCCCTCTCCCAATGCCCCGTGTTTTAGCCACACTTGAGATCCAAGATTATGAGACCACACCTCTGGGTCTGAAAATGTCCGTTACAAGTCTCCTGTTGCTGCATCTCTTTTCAATCTACAGGCTATTTTTGTTGTCTTTCAGTTACTCGTGTGTTGTTATGCATTCACTGGACGTCAAGTTCTGGTCACAATGAGAGACTTATCAGTCATCAGATTACCTGACCAGCGAAATCTCAAATCATCATCATCATCATCATGTTACAAATTACACATGTATCATAACACAACAAGTATCTCCGCAGAGGGCTGGTGAAAGGCCTCCATTTTGTTAGTGTTATATGTTGATGTTGTCATACTGTAAGAGTTTGGAGTTAAACAATTACTTAATCAATCAGTCAGGAGATTGATAGAAAATCAATGAGCAGCTATTTTGTTAATAGATCAGTTGTTTCAATCATCCTTGGTTACAGTTTCTTAAAATGTTTGATTTGTTGCTTCTTTGTCATAAATGAAAGTAAACTGAATATCTTTGGGTTGTAGACTGTTGGTTGGACAAAACAAGCAGTTTCAATATTTCACCTTAGGCTTTGGGAAATCCTAATGGGCCCTTTTCCCTATTTTCCATTATTCAAGATAATAATCGGCATAGTTTGGCCTTTAGCAGCAAAATTCTCCAGCTTGAATACTAACCATTATTTCTAATCCGTAAAACGCTGTTACAAGCCAGTGCTCCTTAAGTATTCATATCAAATTAGTGTAATCCTGTTAAATGCAACCGGTTTCAACTCAGGCAGTTATGCTTAAAGCTTCACTGGGCATGTAAAAAATGCAGCCTTCTTAACAGGCAGAATTATAAACTAAAGCTCAAAAACTTTTATTGGCCACATGACATTCTGACAAATGACGACATAAACACTTCCTGATGATTTATTTTCCAGAGCCACTAAGTAAAAGAAATTGCTCCTGAGTTACGTGTTTTTTCCACATTTTCAGAATTTCACTTCTAAGGCCTCCTGCTGTAGCTCCACCGAAATGTTTACAGCATTGCAGGAACCACAGGACAACACCTACATTTGATTACTATGGTGTTTTTCCAGTATTTGGGGACGATTTCGGTCACAATATCTGTAATCATGTCACAGTAATTGCATTACATGTAATCCTCAGCGTAAGATATATGCAATCTGGTGCTCTGCAGCCTTGTCAGCCTGTCTGGATGCCTGGGGACGAGAACACTCACAGCGTTGTCGGGGCATTAGGAGAACATTACAGAGACAATGGGAACCATGACAGGGAATCATCATTGTGTGTTTTGATTCTATCATTGTGAACAATGAAGCATTTCCCCCCCTGAGGCTCAGTGGTGAGATACTATGAGAAACTGCAGGACTAACGCTGAGAATGTCCCCGGAGGATGTGGAAGATGAGGAACATGTCAGTCTGCATGAAGACGTTTTTGCACAACAGCACAACCGCACACGCATAGACACGAACAATACACTTTCCTGACAAGTGGCAACCGTGAACGAAATCATTTCATTCCCCGTCAAATCCTCACATGAACACACACACCAAAGAAGTTAGTACATCAAAAGTCACGCGTGTCGGAGAGAAGAAGCATGCTTCTTGGCCAATACATTCAAACACACACATACGTCCTTTTTTTTGTCTTTAAAGATGGACATTACATCAAATTATACCGCAAAAAAATGTTTATCCTGTTTACAATCAAAATTCAATAAGTTTCTGGATCTTGAAACATGAAAGACTAAGGCAGGTCGCTACAATAGAATCACCAACAGTGAAACTCAAAACAAGGTGATTTGCATTGGAAAAAAGACAGAGACAGAGACATTTTCTCACTGCACTGACTTAATTACAGAAGAAAATGTCAAATGACTTGATAAAAAGGGGATTTTTGCAGTGTAGGTGATCATAGGCCCTGCCTTGACCTGGCCTGAGAGATAAACAAATGTGATCGGGCAGGAGGGCCAGAGAGAGACCTCCAGGATCAGGAGTGTCAACAACCTGGCAACACGAAGCCTGTCATATGTATCGTCAATCTGTGTGAGAGAAGCCAAAATATTTTGACATGCTCGCTTTTTGTTCAAACCTTGTGCGGCATCCTAGATGCAGAATGGGTTGTTTTTCCCCGAGGACACTAAACATGGGCAACTATGATAAATTGTCATACCTGTCACTCATTTCATTCCCGTCACCCCAGATCTGTTGGATCAGGACGTTTTTGTGCTGATATCATGTAGTCTTGTCCCAGAATTTTTATTACCCACATGTAGATACAAGTATGCAGCATCCCTTCATCCTTTTCACTGCAGAAACTATTAACACTACCACTTTCTCTCGTTCCTCTTCCTCCATGTGCGTCTCTTGCTGGCAGGAGATAAAGTGGAAGTGACACTTGTGTGGGAAAGATGATATTTATGCAGCGCGCAGAGGTCATTTGTTAAAAGAAAAATGGCTTATTACTGGCCACGCATGATGAAACAAAGGATTTATTCTCACCTCAGGTTTTCTTTGCAGTCAGCCTCTCCCTGTAAAACAGCTGGGATTCTCTCTCCTCTGTCTCCTCCTCACTTACTAAATCTATACATTTTTTCACACTCTCGCCCTCCTTCTTCTTCTCTCCCACTCAGGGCTGATTAACTCGGAGGACAAATTACAGCCTTGTATCTATTAGTGCCGTCCAGGTGCTCTGGCCTATTGAGCGATCAGAACTAAAAAGGTCTGCG
Source organism: Enoplosus armatus (assembly GCF_043641665.1). NCBI lineage: Eukaryota > Metazoa > Chordata > Actinopteri > Centrarchiformes > Enoplosidae > Enoplosus > Enoplosus armatus. Next base: position 16,653,560 of record NC_092195.1, read on the forward strand.
AAATACACCCGGCTGCCAAGCCCCTTAGATTTAGATGAAGTCTCTTTATGCACCAAAGGACAAAGGAACATGACAGTTTGGAGATGACATCATTTTGGTTTTGCACCAGCTATCTGCTCTGCAGTCAGATTGGGCAGCAGATTTATGATCTGTTCACATTATTCTAACTGGCTGCTCTCTCTGTCCTTCTAAAATAAATGATTGTACACAGGGAGTTGATTTAATTTGTGCCATGCTGAGTCCCCAGTCAAATTAAACTGAGTGTTTACTAGGGATAAATGCAGAATGGCCACTGCACAAAAAGACCTACAAACGGAAGGAGCTCTGGCAGCCAATGAATGTAAAGAGGAACAGTGTGAACTCCACGCTCACGCAGCTGGGCATTTGTCGGGACAGAAGACACAGTTCATTTTCCTCTTTCTGGTAAAGAATGCTCAGATATGACGTCACCTCCAGGCTACAACAACATAGACTCCGTGGGATTTTTAATACTGTCTAATGAGCCGATCGGGTCCCACTCGTTTAAAAAAGTCCTCTATAGTCCTATATAAGCATTTTCTGATCTGACATCCCTATCAGCAGGACAATATCATTTGTCATCCATCTATTTCCATCCATCCATACATTTTCCTGCGTTTATCCAGGTCCGGGTCGCGGTACCCCAGAGTCTCCTACCAGTTGGCAATGACCAGAAAACCTCCAAAGGAAGGCGCTGATTCACACTAATTTTTCAGTGTTGTTTTCAACCGTTGCAAAAATCAAACTATGTTTTATATATATCATCATCATCAATGTCCAACAGTGGTCTCTGTGTCCAACATTTTGTTGTTCTGTAACAACTTCACATTTCACGTATCCTCCTTTACTCCCTACGTGAAAGAGCCATAATATCTATGACCCCTGGAGGGTTTTGTCAGTTCAACATATTTCATGTTACTGGCTATTTGCTGAAATGACTAATGTCTACTTCTAATTTTTCATGGGAGGACAGTCTCCTCCTGTGGGTGGGCAATAGGGATACAACCTCCTATCACCACATATGTAAAGTAATACAATGGAAATTCAACTGAGAAAACCATTTACAGATAAACTACATAGGAAAATTCTGTTTTTGGCTAATCCAGTGAATTACATACCAGAAAAATAAAGGTACTTCATCACATTGATACAATGATAGGTGCGATGAGGTGCGATAAACAATATAGCAAAGTGAATGAGCTGACAAATTACTTCACATCATATTGCAGTAGATATATAAAGCAGCTTCCTCCTGCTCTGTCCAGAAACTGTCCTCCCAGACTCTCTATATATCTAAAAAGCGTTAACCACTCAAGTTTCTTTAAATGAGCTTCTCAAGTGGTTTGCCATATGTATTACTTATAATACTTATAACCTCAGTCTGAGAGTTTTCTGACCACATACATGTGTATCAAATGCAGGTTTTCCCTCACTGTTTTCCGGCAAATGCCATATATTTAATGTGTGGCTGTTGTTTCAGACATGATCTACTAAATAAACTGATCATGAGAAGAGATTTATGTGCCTCACCACCGTTAAACAAGCACCTGGAGGAAACACTGAAAAGGCCTTATGTTGTCATTTTGGATGGTATACACAACCCTTTTGTTTACATTTAGATTACGAATTGTGCCTTTAATACATTTTCACATACCTCCAAAGCTTTCCTCTGGACTAGATACATCAGATTGGACTGGACTGGACTATTTTTCAAAATGGGAGCTCTGAATATTATTCATATCAAGAACATGACATTTACACAGGCAAGTCTCTCTCTCACACACACACACACACACGTGACATGTATAAAACCGAATTAGATATAGAGACAGGTTCATTCACCTGAATGTCATACGAGCTAATGAACACATCACAGACAGAAAACAGAAAGTGTAAAATCCAATTAAATGGAAGATATTTTAATAAGATTCACATACCCAAAACAGCACACACGCCTACCACACATACATTCATGACAAAACCTTCAACGGTTTAAGTTTACATTTCTCAAAACACACACACACACACACACACACTGATAAGCATGTATGCATCCACAAAGCCAGGGCCGCTGGTCCTTCATTACTTATTAATGCTTTCAGACAACCTTCGTAACTGGAGAGCTATTTCGGGGGCCTGAATGATCTTCGAATCATCTGCCAGGGAGCCAATCTCTCCCTGTGCTCATCACTCTCCCGCCCCGACTCTCATCACTTTTTCTCCTCCTGCTCATCACTCCTTTCCTGAGAGCAGGAGGATGGCTACGGCCAGGGCATGACAGGTTGGAGGGTGTGTGTGTAAGAAACAGACAGAAAGAGTGACTGTGGTGCATCATGTGGTTAGATAATGCCAGGTCATGCTTGTCTGACACTGTGCAGTCAAAGGGCACCCTCTATAGGTCGTTGAGCAAACTACATCCTGATACAATGGGTCAAAAAGGTCAAAGAGGAAATCATAAAGACCCCACAAAATCATGTCTTCAAATTATTCAGTCACTATTCCAGCCAATATTGAGAGACTGCTGGGGTCATGATGGTCTACATTTCTGGCCTTGTCCATTCCACAGAGAAATATCTATCATGCAAGTACAGTTTTGTTTTGGAGGAGATGGCGCCAAAAATATGCTTCCAGCAGCTTCCTCTGTGGAGCAATAAGGTTGCCCCGTGCTTGTACTGCTCTCATTATCCAGTCAAACCAGTTTCATAATAGCACAAACAGGTCTTACGGGAAAGATTTTCAGGGTTTCTTGCCTGAACTTACTGATCTTCTCAGAGATGATCTTCCTTCTGACTGACAGCTGAAAATGAAACAAAAAAAGAGAATGGAGGTGGATGAGGGAGATGTGAAAGTGCATTCCCAAGGCAAAGGAGCAGGAAGACGATGTGCAGCAATGACAGAGGATTACATTAAAGGTATATGCAACTGTGAGCGAGAGAAGAAAGATATGAAATAATGCTAAAGGAGAAGACTGAAGAAAAATTTAATTTTAAATGAATGCAGCACAGAAACAAAAATAAGTTTTGTAGGCATCATAATCTCTACACAACTATTGAAAGAAACTATTTAATAAAAAGTTTTACAAATTATACAATTTAATTAAAAACGAATCCAGTCAGTTCAAAAACATGAACATTATCAGTGACTTAAAAGACTGTTTTAAAAAGCCCCAAATGTATTCAAAATTTAAAAAACCCTCTACACTGACACATTATTTACATACAGGCTTTAGTTGTTTATTGAAACAGGTTGCCAACAGCAATTAAAGAGACTCAAGAGTGGAGACGGGGATCAATTTAGTTATAGTCCCAAAATATGAAAAAATCTCCCCAGATTTACCCCAGAAATTGTCGTCACCCGGAGCAGGTACAGGTGTTGGGCAGCTCACAAACAGCAGGTGTGCCAGCTGATTACTCAGTTGTATCAATTAGGCCGGTGATGTCACAGGCCTAAATTGAGAGTATTTGGGTGTTGATATGCATTCATGTCACAAACAAAGTCATGCAAACCACTTCTGCTCCTCAGAAGCTTTTAGACCAGCGTTTTGAGAAGGTTTATACCTGTTGCTGTAAATTGTCCGTAAATCAAACTAAAAGTTGTTCACAGTACATTGAGAGTACTGGGTGTTGATATGCACCGATGTTCAATCTGGTGCGACAGATTAGGCCTGTGACGCCTGTGACGTCAACCTAATTGATGCAACTGAGCAATCAGCTGGCCCACCTGGTGTTTATTAGCTGTTGTTTCTGGACACCTCTAACTGCACCTGATGACGGTTTTAAAGAAAAAAAAAGAAAGCTTGGAAAAGCAAATTTGCCTCTTTTTTTGGAGTAGTTCTGCTCTTACACTCTAAATATCAGTGAATATAAAACTGCTTGTCATAAGCAAGTATTTTCTATACTGTGATAAACAGCATTTTCCGGTTTTCTTTTTATGAGTATTTCTCACTTCTATCACTGTTATCATTAAGACGTTGCTTCATTCCATGTACTGCATATCAGCACGTTTTTATGTATCCGTTGTATGTATTATTTACTTCATAGTTTATGTATATGATTTGGCAACAGGTACTATATTTGAATCAAAAAGTTATGCCAATAAAGCTTTGGTTGAATTGATATGAGAGAGACAAAACTTACTGTAGCGTTTTGGGGGAAAGTGTCACTTTTACTTTAAGTCTTGTTTGTCGGTGTGTGTGTGTGTGTGTGTGTGTGTGTGTGTGTGTGTGATGCACATGTGTGAGAGAGCATTGTTTCTTTCAGTTCCTTCCAGGGCCCCTGCAGGTTTGCACTTCTGCTATTTCACTTGAAATACACACTGAATCAACACTCCCATTTCTCCCTTCTCACTCGCCAACACACACACACACACTTACTCATCAATGTCGAGCTGCCTACCTACTGAGTCTTTCACAATGAGAAACTCCAGTTCTGCTGCAAAAATCAAAAATACCAATGAACAAGGGATCTCGCCCCATCCTTCTTCACTTCTTTTTTCCCTCCTTTGATTTGTAAAATGGAGTTTACCCAGCTTTGAAATGACAGCATGAATCTCTCTTGTAGTATCTTGACTGATTTTAATAGTTAATAAAAATGTAACATCCAACATTGAGTAAAATCAAAGCCGTATTTGTTGTTATTGTTTATATTGAACGCAGTTTTGATTACACTAGATTAGAGCTAGACTAATATGAAGATGTTTAAGGTCATTTAGAAACGGTTTCATAATTGCATAGTTTGGCCACCAAAGAGGACTGACGAGACCATCCATCGATACTGTTATCAGCTTTTATATACTATAAAATATCGATATTGGTATCAGTCAGTATCAATGTTAGCATTGGAAGTTCTGTACTGTTCAAATCAACAAATGAAGCCACACTGCACAACACAGTATTTTCTCACCATATAATGTGATAGAGAGCAAATTCAACACCAGAGGCAAGGCATAAAGTACAGCCCATCTCCACACAAATATATGATTTAATATATGATTTTGTGGAAGACGCAGATCAGGTGGCACTGACAGCTTGAAATGCCATCCTCTCATGTAAATAGCAAATAAGAAAAAAAACATGAAGGTGTGTACTTAAGTTGAACCAAGAGAACCAGCATTGTGACAGTTAATGCAAAGAAAATGTTGCACAGATAAACTCTCATGTGAGATACATTGTACACATCGTAAATCTGGCATCTCTAAACTCTGCAGGTAAACTGAAGAAGACAGTCTGCTAGTGCAGCCGAAGCTCAAGACTGTCTGAAATCCCCCGGGGTGAGTAACAAAGCTCAGGCTGTGTCCACCTGCTTCTCTGGGAGAAACAGCCTGTCGTGTTCACTGCCCTGCAGAAAGCATATACTGGTTGAAGTACTGATCACCCTGTCTGAATCAGCCATGATTCTCATCAAATGAAGTGGCAACCACACTCCTCTATGAGGAAGAACACCCCACCATCTTCATGATTGCCCCAATCCAGGACAAACTACAGGAGCACTCCTGCCAGTGATTTCTGAGACAAAAGTCAAGACTGGGATGGCCAGGAAACAGATCTTCCAGACTTCTACTTCCTTTTGTCCCACAATTCAGAGAACAGTCTTTGCTTAATAGTAATGACCACAAATAACTACCTCTTAACCAAAACGTATTTACTCTCTTTTTCCTTTGAAATGTTGTGCTGTATTGTCATGTTCTGAAAAGTTGGGGCCAGACAGGCAGTCAACATATTGTTTTAGTACATGTTAACTCTGCAGCAAAGAATTTATATATGGCACACAATAAACTGTTTGAAAGCATTAAGTTAAATTATTATGTGCTGAAAACATCCAGTGCATTATAATAAATGATACTGCAAATAGTATGTGCAGGAGCCCATTTGAATTTTTCTCTCGCTTAACTGCCTTGTGCTGATTTATTGTTTACAGGGTTTTTTTTTTCTTGCAACCGATGTAAAGAAATATAGCAGAATTAAAGAATGAACTTTTTATGCTCTATTGAATCACATCACATCATTTCACATTATGTCGCATCACACACAGAAACTCGGCGATATCAAACCACAGCAGCCTAAAATATATCATTCATGAATTGGATCGTTAATCATGTGTTGAGATGTGTATCACATCACTCTACAGGGAAAGATACTCATCTGCAATCTGTAATAAGAAAAAGGAAATGGCTGGTTCTAGGCTGTATGAGGCCTGCAGCTCAAACACACACAAACACACACCAAACTCTCACCATCATCTACTGTATTTAGTCCTAAATACATAACAAGCACATTAGCATAGAAGCTGTCCTGAAAATAATTGTCCAATCATAGCTTCTTAGCAACCGTTAGCAGGCCTATGAAGATTTGGGCTCTGTCTAAAATCACTCCCTGTAGTGCACTACATTTACAGTCAGTGTGTAAATGTATCCACTAACAATCTCACAATGCAATGTAGTAACTAAGGGGGCGGAGCATAGGGAATTGTCAATTTACAATGAAACAGAAGCTAGTGGGCCTCATTAACATCTATTATGGCATTAACCAACTACCACTCTAATCATGTAAGAGTTTCACACCTTAAGAGTAACCCCACAGACTGGTGGTGAAGGTCAAATGACCAAGATTTAACCACAACACACACTGCGTTAACATTGTCAGCTTATAAAAGTCTCAGTTCTGAATGATTTAAAGCTCTGCAGCAGCTACAAAGTCCAGGAAGAGATCATAGTTAATTTGCTGTCTGATTAATGAGGAATAAACTTCCTGTGTTATCACTAAGTTAGTTTAAAATATCTTTGGTAGTAAAGTTTGAACTTGGGTGAAGCAGGTGGAAACTACCTCCTGTCTCCCTCTCACAGTGTCACTCATGAGCAGTCACAATCAATTTCCAACTAGGCCCTCAGCACTTCCCCTAGCTGTCAGTGCGATTCAAGAGGTATGAGAGCTATAACCTGTCGCTTTTCTCTTTCTTCACCCACTTTCCCTCTTGACTTCTTCCCGATCAAACCCGATTCATAGGAAATTGCTCATTCCAGGGTTACCTATTGAAGCCTGTGATTAGCAAGCTATTAGGCCTCCAGTCAGACAGAGAGGGAGCGAGACAAGGGCAAAGAAACAGAGAGACAAAAACACTACAGAGAATCCTGCTGCACGCCTGCCTATGGCTCTGTTTAGTCCGTTTCTATAGAATGACAATCGTAGCTGTATGAGGGCAAGACATCTGAGATGTAGCGTTGTTCACTACAAGGCAACTTCACAGCCAGATCTAAAAGGGCACTGCAGGGCAACAATAAAACAGAGCAAGAGAGAGAGAGGGAGCTGTGCCGGGAAAGAGAGCAAACAAAATGAAAAACAACAGCGAGGCCCTTAAAAGACAGGGACAAAAGAGCTTTCCCCCCGCTGCCTGCTCCTCGGACATGACTAATAAATCACCTTCGCACCATCAATCACCAGGCATCAAGTGCGAGACTCACACGATCGATTCAGATGCCTTCGCACCTGAGGAAAAACGGGGAGTAGATGCTGAGGCCGGGCTATGTCATGTATGCAGGGGAGCACACAAGTACACACTGAAGAGGAAAACCCATGGGAACCCATACAGTGCCTTCATAGACACACACGTACAAGAGGCACCGATACAAAACTGCCATTATTCATCTGAGTGTCAAACATGAGAATCTACTTCATGTGAAACTTTCACCGGTACATGATGTGGGAGAACAACAGAGACAAGTTGAAGGGAAATTCCAGTATTTGTCTTATATTCTTTTTTTTTTTTTTTTGCCTGACGTCATTATTGCTCTCTCCATTGTAGAGATTTGGGAAATGTGGACTTCTGAAAGAGCGTCAATCGAGGCAAGAAGCATTAGCACTTGGACAAAAGTATACACACAGACTTTCCTGGAAAGCCCTGTAGTGGCAACCTACAGTTGTAGAGCAATTAGCCACAACTGTCTCTCTTTAGCCAGTCTTTCTTTATTGTTTCACAGCAGTCAATGAAATCTGCAGTGCGTACTATTTTATTCTTGCATTTGGGAACAAACTATTGTCCACTACCATATGACCACAATGTCACCGGTTTGATTCCGACTGGAGACCTGTGTTGCATGTTGTTCCCCTCTCTCTCCCCACATTTCTGACTGTTTCTAGACTGTCAGCTACAAAATGAAGGCAAAATGGCAAAATAATTCTTTAAACAGCCTCATGAAAAACGTAAACAAACTCACACGTTCGCATGAATACGACAGGTGGGAAAGTTGACCAGGCAATCGATCCAACGACAGCCACAGGGCTTTCCAAGGTACTACTTTGTGTGTTTAGCTGCAGTCAAACTCAAGGATAAGTGTTTAAGAAAAATGTGTAATATTTGGAAAGCTGTAGGAGGCTCACGTTTCTTGCCTCGATTGAAATGAGACTGTGTTTGTCAAATCTCCATAACAGAGGTGGTGGTAAAATGGTATTAAGACCAATAGTCACAATGGACAAAAATATGGGATTAAGATCCAGTTTGATTTTCCCTTTCAGACATTTTGCAAAAGAAACTGCAGAAATGGTTTTAATGTGATGTCTGTTGCTGCAGACAGTATCATTCAGAATTAATCCATTTTAATTTGTGAACACCATTCTAAGACTCTGGGTGCAGTCAGGAAGTAAAAATACATTTTGTCAATACTGTGTGTCTCACAGCTCAGATGCTCTTACACAAATAGGAACCGCACACCATGTCCTTACACACAAACACACCAGGGTGACGAGAAATAACAGAAAATATATCACAAAGCAAAATGTCTTTCCCCTTGGAGGCGCGTTGCTGTTAGATATGATCAAAATCCCTTTCCTCAGGACTATACATCCTCGCTTCAGAAACTTCCCCCCCAAAAAAGTGTGGACTTTTTGAACTCTGAACTCCCGTTTCTCTAAGGAAACCAACCAGAACATTCTCTGTGAAATGAAGTTTCTCTTTAGTGCCATTCTTCCTGCAGCAAGAGGAGAAGAGAGAGGCGAGCAGAGGGAGAGGACAACGTAGCACTTTGTTGGCCTCCATGGATGTTGCCTTCAAACGCCTTATACCCGTCGAGGCAAAAGTGCTGAGAAACATGAGAGACTTTTATTTTTAATACAGCCTTCCATAATCTAATTACCTCAGCAATTAGACTGCGCTGTCATGAAAATGAACTCGCAGAAGGCAGTGCGGGAGCTGTGACATGCTCTGTTTGCCTTGGCCAGCCTGAAGACGGGAAAAAACGCTTCTGAGAGTTGGCAAAATATTTCATCAGTTTTTCCGCCTGTGGCAAGTGTGTGATGAGTGCTTGTGTCCATGCCAGTTTGTGTGTGTTAAAAAAGAATACTGTGCATACATATCTGTGCGTCTGCATGCCTCTTCTCTGGTTTTTAAAACGACTGATCTGCTACAGTAGGAGCTGAAATACATTTTTCTTCCCACATCAGAGACAGCTTATTGCTCAGCTTCACACACAACAGTCATAATCTCCATTAAGGAGAGACAGAGTCAGATCATGTGATCCAAAACAAGGCTTTCAGGAACACGTCCATACCTCCTTGGCGCTGCGAGTCACGTGTTTTGGACAACAGCCTGAGCTTGCTGGCAAAAGGTAAAGTCACACACAGACGGAGAGATGAGAGGCAGCACACGGCTTGGTGTAAGTACAGACGGGCATGGACAAACAAGGCAGAGCAGGGTGAGGAAGCAGAAGAATGAACAGAGAGAGAGAGAGAAAAGAGAGGACCATGAAGACAAGGATGTTTAGCTGGTTGTTGTGCGCCCATGAGAGGGAGAGGAAATAATTCATACTTTACATCACTTGTCTTGTGTTTAGAACCGTGTGTGTGTGTGTGTGTGTGTGTGTGTGTGTGTGTGTGTGTGCATGAGCTCATCTCTTTACCACCCAGTCTCCCAGAACACTCTGTCTCACTACAAAGTCAAACCAAAACTGATTTATTAAGTATTTCCCTTGACGGGACATTATGGCTGCTGATTAGCATACACTGGTGGGGTGGAGTGTATGCAGATACATACAGATACACAAAAGGCATACACGAGAGAGCACAACCAATTTGTTGTTGGGTTGATGATATCAGCTGGCCAGTACATTTTATGGTGTACTCTTTATGTTATGTGTTCAGGTAAAACTGGCATAAAAGAATCCAGTATCGGTTGAGCTACAATAGATGCAATAATAACAAAAGACAACAGAAATGCACAAATGATGGATGGCTACACAACTTGAGAAATATGTACGTACACAAGCAAAAAGCATCACTATTGTCAACTGCATCTGCACCAGTACTTGTACATCTGCTGTTGCTGTCGAATAAAGTGTTCCCGATTCTCAAGACACTCATCACACTCACACATATTCAGGCGCGTCTCCAACATTTAAAGCCACTGCCACCCACCCACACAAACACACAAAAGTCTGTTTTCTGTCTCCAGTGGTAATTTTCAAGCTGTCAGTCAGAACAGAGGAACCTTGAGATTAATGGAGACAGAGAGAGTGGAGTTACACACATGACTACCGCATGTGTGTGTGTCGCCACTGCAGCTTCTGTATTGCAGTTGATTGATTGACTGGATTTGATTATTGTCTTAACGCATGTCATAGAGGGAAAGGGTGGCGGCTGTCCATAAGCAAGCCAGCTGACTTTTGAAAACACCTCAATAGTTCATTTTCTGGGGTGGATTGTACTATTTCTTCTACTTACATTGAGAGATAGTCACGGATGGTCTTTTGAAGCTATGTTGAACAATGAGATTCGTACAGCTTAGCTACATTACTGGGTATCTGTGCTACTGCTTCAAAGTAGGGAAAAACACCTTTCTCCATTGCTGATGCCTCCACGCTTTAGTTCAAATTATACTTTCTGTGTCCGCGTAGCTGCTACATTTTGTCATTTTTCCATGTCTGCGGGGGTACATGCATGCCGACCACACGTTTGAATGCGTACATGCACACAAACACACAAAGTAGTATAAACAAAATTGCTTGTGCATCTGCTGTCCACCCTGCTGTCCACATCCATGTCCATTTTGGAGTGTGTCAGGGCCTTTAGCCCACCCGTGACAATCTCTTGCTTTGGCTAAGCACGTGTAAACAGGAGGTTGATAGGACATTGGATTGAATGTAATTTCATAGTGGTGTTATTGACTTCATTTGAGTTGTTAATGATCTTACAAACATTCCGTAATGAAGTTAAAATATGCAAATCTCACCAAACTCTTTCAAACTGCATGCAGACATACATGAGTTAGGTTTGTCCGACACTGGGTGAGTAAAGTACAAAACTCTAAAACCTGAACAATCTCTTTCATGCTGGCAGATGTCCAATCTCGCTCTGAACATTGCCGGTTACGTATTGTAGATGTTGGGGCAATTTTTCATCAGCACTGAAATGAATTCTACTGGCCTGACTGCGCGGCAATAAAAGGATGTTAAACTTGGATTCTCTTTTGGTCTCGCCCATCAAACATGAGCAGACACAACAACAACAAGAGATTAGAGAGCAAAGCTTATATCGGGGCAATAAATCAATGAGAAAACTCCTTTACCTGGCATATCTGAGGAACAAAAGTCCTGCAAACAACATTGCTGGCCTTGACAGTGCACTGTGCTTTGCCACAACATGTGGCTGCACCACAGCCCTGCATGTACAACCGGTTTCATATTCAATGAGTCTGTTGTCAGCAGCGTATGACATGAGAAATAGAGGCATAGCAGAGAGAATTTTCTGAAATGTATTCCTTCACCTCATTCACTGCTTCCTCCATCTCTTAATTAAATCAATTTCACCCTCCTTCTCTGTACCTTCTCTTTCCTTCTCATTCTTTCCATCTCTCTATCTCTGCCTTTCTCTCATACTCTCAATCTCTCTCGCCCGCTCTCTGCCCTGTGTGACTCCCCGGCTGCAGTTGATTGATGATGAGAGAAATCTCCCAAGGACAGGCGCCTTGTTAAAGACAGGCTAGTGTGTTCTGTCTGTGGGAGCAAACGGAGACAGAGTGAGTTGGGGGGATTACAAAGAAAGGAGAACCCTGAATTCCCCCTGGTTTTTTTCCCCTTCTTATTTCCTCCTCTTCTTCTTCCCTTTCCCTTCCTATCTCCTACTTCCATTTTTTATTCCATATTTTCTTCACCTTTTTTCCTTTTTTCTTCAGCCCCCCAACCTCCCCAGCTTTACTACCAGGCCCTTTTTAGCATCTCTGCTGAGGGAGGGCCTCGTCACCAGAGGGACTGCAGGATGGGGGTGATAGCTGTCAGGTGGAGGAGGGTGGGAGGAGAGGGAGATAGGAAGAGGAAAGAAGGGGGCTCTGAGGTCCCTGCTGAGCCCCCTCCGAGGCCTCTCCAGGGGGGGCCGAGGTGCTTTGGACGGGGGTCCATCCCAGGGAGAGACAAGCTGATTAATGACAGGGAAGCCATCGTATTCATCACTGCCCCACATCAGCCCAGAGAGAAACGCTGTTTGTTGCCAAGACTGCCTCTGGATGTGTTTTTTTCCCCTCCTAGTTTTACAGCAATTAATTTAGAATAATGACTGATGAGGCGAGCAGAGTCAGAACACATTACGGTAAATATTAAATGAATTAAGAGTGATAATAAATTAGATTCAGGAGAGATTTTTTGTATTGGCTGGTTAACAATTTGCTGCTTTTCTTTGTCTTATGTGATAGTAATCTTTGTGTTTTGGATTTTTCACAATTTTCTGACGACGTTTTTCAATTTATCTGTTAATCTAGAAAATAATCAGTAGATTGGTCGATAATAGAAATAATGGTTACAATAGCTGCAGCCCCAGATGAAAGCATGGATTACATTTGGAAGCATGGAAGAAACATGGAAAAACACAAAGGCAATGAGATGTTGCCACAGTCAACAATTTCTTGGATTCTCAAAAACATATTACTGGATTTGCAAGCAGGGTCTTTGTCCAAACAGATTTTCCGTGATTCTCCAAATATGTTACACTTCCAGGAAGAGAAAAAACGGTCACTCAGTACCAGGCTATGAGCACCTGAACAAATTGTGATAAATTGATGCCTTCCATGGCTAAATCAGGCAGCTTGTTGTGAAATCCATGAGCTGCTGGGAATTGTAAATGAATGTAAATAGCTTTGTTTTAATTTACAAGCAGAACTTATTGAGCCTCTGAGTGCCTGATTAAACCTACAGCAAGCAGCATACATGGTCATGCAAGGCAGATCATTCCTTTGATCCTCTTTCACAACTACACAGACACAGAGAGAGCAAGGTTTCTGCGACTCCCTCTCATCTCTCAGATCTTTCTAAACATTTCAGTCATTTCTGAACTGAGGCCAAGATCATTTAGGAGTCTTTTAATCCCAAAATAACACCCATCACTGTAGTTACAGCATATACAAACTCATGTACACACAGAAAAGGGGGCATTGCCTTCAGTTACTTCCTGGCCTTGAATCTGTTCAACGAGTGTCTTTTTCTCTACTGCAACCACCACCGATAAGTTACTTTTGTTCCTCTCTCTTCCTCCTCTCCTCTTCCTCTCCTTCCTATGCTTTCCTCTTCCTATGCTGTCCTCTTTTTCTCTACTTCCTCTCCCCTCCACGGACTCATACAACATTTATGACTGTCTGGAACATACGCTTGCAGAAGGAAACTGAGGGGCATATCTTCTTATCCAAAAACCAATACTAACACTGTCTAACAGCTCATCTGTCACCAGCTATGTTTTGTTTTACACTGGACAGTATTACACCGATTCTCTTGTGGCATCGTCCTGCTTAAAACTTTTGCTGGAGCAAATGCAGTCTGGAGTCTGAGACAAATTTCCCCACAGGGGCATCAACCTAATCCAGTCGATCTTACCTCCCGTGCGAATGTAAATCAGAATACTCCTTGTCTGCTGTGTATCACAGATGCAGTACAGGGTGCAGGATGGAGGGTGGAGCAACAGTGCAGCTTGTAAAAAAGGCGGGACCTCTGGGACAGCTGCATCTGCACACAGAAATACACCTTACTTTTTATTCATTTTCTCAGTTGTTTTTGAATAGAAAGTTGACTGTCTTGTGTGATTTCCAAGCATCACATTTACAAACTTTCACACCTGGGATCTGTCTAATAAAATCACAGCAGTCTACTGTCGACCACAGAGCAGCTTCTCCACTTTGCTCAAGGGCACCCTGATGGTAGTTGCTGAGTCATTTCTGATTGAGATTTGCACCAACAGCTTTCCTGTCACAAGCCATTTCTTTGCCCTCATGGCTTTTTCTGCTCCACTTGCATCACTCTCAGTAGCAGCATGGTGTCTTGCTTTGTGGCAACATTCCTATATGTCCTTATTGTAAATGTTACTTTTCTAAAGGTTTAACTTTTCTAAATTGAAAGAGCTGACAGGGAGTTTTTTAGGGAGTTTTGGATTTTAGTGGTTACAGGGTAAAACATATGTATAATCTTAAGCATGTTTGTAAAACAGGCACGTAGGAGACTGACTACTCTGTCAGAAGCGCAACAGAAGAAGAGCAACTTGAACCAGTTTACAGCACAGCCGTGTCATGTTGTTTTGATAAAAGAAGACTTTTCCAAATGCCCAACTCTGGCTTTTGCCATTCGCATCACGTCCGGTACATGTATTGTTTCCTGTGAATTCCTTGTGCATGGGTACGCAATCTGAATCCTTCCCGCACGGGAAAGTCGGTAACAATGAAAACTGCTACTCAGAGAGGCAATTACAGAATGCAAATGCATCGAATGGCTGTTCCTTAAAAGAGTGCTGTCCGTAGTATCAATAGTGTCCAAAATGGGGTTTAGAATGAAAAATCTTAAGAAATATCACTACAAAGAATACAGAGCTAATGTACCTCAGAGGAACCACAATTAGCTATCATGAAAAAAAAAGCATCAGGTTGTGTGAAAGAATGTATGGTGCCGCTTCAGAGCTCAATACAGCAGTGTGGAAGGATTGAAGCAAGTAACTACAATGGCCGATTTTTACAACGGCCATTTTATTGGACCTCACACTCTTTATGTGGTGCAGAGCCATAATAGACCGCCATTGAAGTCCTAAGTGAGCACACTAGAGGTGCGGAAGGCTTAAGGAGATTCCACCAGTTCATATTTCAGAGGTTTTTTGATTTCACGCCTTTATCCTGCCCATTACTTTCAATCATCTGCATTAATAATGAAATAGGTGGCTTTCTTTTGTTGCTAATCTATCTTATTTGCTATTCAGCCACTTAAGGCCATTTCACCAGAACTCATATTAGAATACTGGGCCCAATGGGCATTAATATTGGATGAAGTGGGACTATAATAACGTGAGCTCCCCTCACTGGAGGCAAACCACTCTCAGTGCTTTTCTCTTGGGCTCTGCGGCAATATGTATGGAGGAATATTAATTACTGTCGAAGCATTATGGTTATTATTATGATTTCACATTATGTAGCTTCCAGGGGAAATCGCTGGTGGGATGCTAAACATGTACGAGCCACTTAAGATGATGAGGTGAGGAGGAAGAGGGTAAAATAAGGAACGCAGCTGTAAGACCAGTCATTTTTCTTTCTCGCCCTTTCTCTGGTCGTCTTACTCTTCTGTTTCTACCCGAGGATAATAAAGTTGGTTATTTCTTGGCAACAGATTTATGTCCATGTACTTTCTGTTTTCTCCTCCCATCCATTTGCTCCACTTCCTATCCTCGCTCTCTGCTCCATCTCTTTTCACTTGCTCTCTATCCTGCTTTTTGGTAACTTTCTCTTTCCTCCTCAACCTCTGCCTGCCTCCCACTCTCTGTCTACCTCCCTCTCCCTCCTACAAGCACAGTGGATCAGAGGGTTTTAGGTGATAAATACCCTGGACCAAGGGCTCACCAGCCACCGATTCCTGCCACTTTACTGTGTCACATTGTGGCCGAGGCCTCATTAAAAAGGCATTAGCCTCCTCTTGGTCCCATGATGGAGGCCGTGTCTGGCTCAGTCACTGCCGCAGGGATCTATTTAAAAGTGGCGGCAGGAATGGATAAGGAAAGGAGAGATAGGGGGAACAGAGAGAGAAAAAGATGGCCTTGTAATGAAAGGGAAGATTTGGTGCGAGAGAGGGAGCGAGAGGCATCAATTCCACGGGTGAGGATGAACCGAGGTCCGGGAGTCCAAGGAGGCAAAGGAGGAGGAAGCAGAGATAACTAGCTGAAGTCCACTTACTTGTCCCCTGTGAGTTCATGTGCTTTCAGAATTTAATTGATACCGGCCAATTAAAGCCACTCAGGTTTCACCTTGAGGGGGTCAGGTGAGGTGGAGTCGGGGTTGGGAGCAGCATAAAGGGGGGGGGGGGGGGGGGGGGGGGGGGGGATGGAGAGGAGCGAGGTGAAGAGGGGAGATGGAGAGTGCAGCATGAAAACACAAGAGTAAGCATTTGCAGCACATCATTAGTAAATAAGTAGTCTGGAGGTGATGACAGACGAGAGGAAAAAGTGAGGGACGGGGGGAGGAAGGAGAGAGGACGACGAAGGGGTTGACACATAAGAGGAATGTTGTTTGGGGGTTTGGGATAAAGGATGTAGAGAGTATTATCAAGCAACTGTTACAGCAACATTTGAAGTGTTATAAAACAGATGAAATGTGTAGTAGTATGTGGGTTGAATCTAAAAGACTTCCTGAATCTCAACAAAACTACAACCGGAAAAATATATTATTATTAAAAGGAGAGATCAATATTGGGCCATTTGTTACTGCTCTTTAGAGTCAAGTAAAATTGACCATGCATCAAAAAACAGATACACAAGGCAATATTCTAATGTTCCAGCTAAAGGTCAATAATCCACAAGGGGCACTGTGTACATGGGAGCAATGCTGTGTATGACATTTCAAGAAAATTGTGGTCCCACCTTTTTTACCAAGATAAGCAGACCCAATCAACAATGACCCCAACCCTAACCTTAAACCTGCAATAACTGATTTTTTCAACCATTTGGGGGCAGCAGAAACAAGTTGTGAACGCAACATTGACGTATCATCACTTTTTAAGTTGATATGACAAACCTTTTAACAAACAGTTGCTTATTTATACATCCAGTAGTTACAGAGCAACATTATAATTCATTTCATTTCATTTCACTTGGCGAACGTAAGTCCGATATTCACACACTCTGTATAAATCGCTCTCTACAAATATTTTCAGTGTTTTTGTTAGCAACTAGCTGGTTAAAATAGTAAAGCTTTTCCTCAAGAGTTAGTGGACGCCAAAAACAAGGTACAAGACTTACAAGGAGAATGAATATGGACTTACATTCATCTGGTGAACAGAAACACGACTCTTGAAAATTTAATATGTCAGCATTGTGTTAACAGCATGTTTCCGCTGCCCCCAAGTGGCCAAAAAAATCAGTTAATGCAGATTTAAGGAGGATGCAAGCACATTTAGTCTCCTACCAGTGGTCATAAACAAGTAGTTTTAATTGCCTAAAACTAACCATTCCTTAACCACGCCAGGTCCGAAAACGTTCATATCAGCCTTTTGGGAAGGCACTGACAAACAACCTACTATCTCACTAAAGGTACGAGAACAAACTGTTGACCGTAAAAGCAGCTTATGATAGTTTAGAGACCGAAATAGAGACAAAGGAAAGACAGGAAGGCTGGGTCTGAGAGACAGACTGATAAATGACATGACATATCTCCACGGGCGGATAAGTAGATACATATGTAGAAGTCCTCAAGTGGGCTCCAAGAGAGACGCACAGAAAGACCAGCAGACAAACAAGCTGGCTCCTTATTTATCAGCAGTGCAGATTCCGATGCAGCTGCCCCCGTGCCCTCCTCACTGTGATGGAAGGATGAAAAATAAATGAGCAGATAGCTGTCACCTCCACCGTCTGTGTGTCTGTCCATACTGCACACTGACAAGCTGAAGGAGTAAGACGGCAAGTGTGTAGGCAGCCCAATGAAAGAGGACGGGGTCAGGCAGGCAAGTGTCACTCAGGTGCAGAGGAACGTATTAGTTAATAAGGATTTCAGGGTAAAACAGCCACAGACAGACTGAAGGGTTTTCAGAGGTGAGTCAAGGCACAGGTGAGTAGTTCGTCTAGGCAGATAGACAGAGGTCATACTGTAGACAGCTCAGGAAGAAGACAAGCACTGCTGAGGCAGGGGGAAGCTCTTGCACTGATGCAGATCAAAAAGCAAAGGTCAGACAGGCAGACAGGACTCAGGTGGAAGGAAGTGGATTAGCTATTGTGATTTTTTTTTGTACAGTTTTCTGTTTTTGTACAGTAAGAGACAGACAGTAGGCTGTCAGAGGTTATTTCACAGGAAATAAAAGTGTTTGTTCAGGTGAAGGAGGAGAGAATCTGAAGTGAGGCAGGCTGTGTTAGACCTGGCAGGCTCTGGGACTGCTGTTCGACCAATGAGCGCTATGCTGTGAATGATTCAGAGGACAGACAATCAGCAAAGTGGAAGGAATGATATAACACTGCAGTCAGACAGACAGATAAGGTGTCGTTGTAATGATGCAAATCAGTACACTGAATAGACAGAACTTTTCTTTCTTTCTCCCATCTAAGGCCTTTTTGTTCTGTTACGCAGTTTGTTTAGCTTGTTCTTATTCTGTTACGTATTGTCGTGTTTTTCTGTTTGGGCCAATTAATGAGTCTTCAAACATTTGGTGCCTATTGTTTTTTCCTGAGATGGTCATAAAAGAGGCAAAATCAGAGATGAGACAGTTTATTCTTCTGTATCTGTGCACAGTGGAAACCCCTTGAGAAAACTATTTTCAACAGATCACATCTGTTGTTTACCAAGCAGCATTAGCATAATGAAGTAGAAGTTCTATTACTGTAAAAAATGTAACTATAGCTATGAATCTTCACACTTTAGCTGCAAATTTTCACACAACTCCCACAATCTATCATGTCTTCTGAAGGAACTTCGACAACTCATCCTCCTTACACTATACACTTGTACATTGTGTCTCTAACTGACTCATACTTTCAACTTTCAACAATATTATGTTCTTCAATATTTTAGGCCGCGCAGTCTTTTGAGTGTATGTTGATCAAGCCTGTCAATGCCAAGCACTGAACCTGTAGTTGTGAACTCTGAGGTGATGCTTTATATGAAATAGAAGATTTAGAGCTGTGTGTAAACTCATATGATAAAAAAAGGGGGGGCAAACCGTGGTGAGCCTGTCCCATTTAAAGCTGAGGAACCAGACTAGAGCCAGCTGGTCTCTCAGACAGGCCAGTTAATTAAATACTGACAGTTAATGCTCATTTTAGCAGTGGCATGGTTCAGTAAAACTTCTTGGGAAGCAAAGTAAGACAAATCCTCCAAAAAAATGAGGTCTAACGTTGGTTGTGTGGTTTTACAAAAAAGTTAACATATACAGATTTGTAGTACCGTTCCACTGTGGTGTAATACAACAAACCCTAAAAGATTCTTGCAGTTACAGCTCAGTTGGTAGATAAAATTGGCCACAAATCACAAGTTGGTGGTTTAACCCTCAAACTCCTTCTGTCCTCATGTACTTTAGCAAAAATTGCTGACAATGTATATGAAAAACATGAGTCACTTTGAATGAATGTGTTGAAAATTGATGTCAACAATGCACACAACACACTCATATCTATCTTCTTAGACAACAAACATGCAGCAAATCTTATGCAATATGCTACAGATTAGTAGTGGCTACTAATATATCATCATTCATAGTATCAAGGAATGTCTGAAATACATGGATTACACATTCCTTTTATTTATATCCTCAGCATACAAAAACATCCCCACTGATTAAAGCTAACTTCTCATTAAAATGCTCAGCTTGAAAACAAAACAGGGATGAAAAACTGGTCTCAAGAAACCTCCTCCACAGGCTCCAAACACAGTCAACTGGTGACTGAACAACCGATAAAAGCAACATTTGAGATGATATAATATTCATAATAATAACCTCAACAGGCTCTGTCCCTGCTGACTGTGTCGGCGTAGACAGCAGCAATAACACAGCAGCTTTAGTGTCCAGCCAAGCAAGTCACAGAATAAAATATAACCTCAAATACATACAGCTAATGCAGGACATTTAACCACCAGTAACAAAACCAGCTAACGCTAGTAGACAGACAGGCCATTTTACTTACTTTATTTGTCGTCGAAGCCCATTCTCCTTTCCTTCATGGAGCTGAACTGTATCCATGTCATAAAATGTCCCATTGTACTTGTTGCTGTGATGGTAGCTAACTTGCTGACTTCTTCCATTTCTTCTTCCACCGGCTGCTAGCTAACATGTCTCACAGAAGCACGTTAGCCGTTACCCTTGGCAACACTGTAAAACTAGCTAACTCTCCCGGTTGTTTAAATGAAACGATACTGAAATAACTTTATTTGCCGAGTGCAACCGATGTCACAATTAACTTACAGGTTATTTTCCAGAGTTATGTCCACTCAATATGTCGCAATGAAATCCGCATCTGATTATTTACATTGACACATATTGGGGTTTTTTTTTTTTTAAACACCTGGCTTCACCTCCACAGGCTGCCTTCTCGTACCAGCCGTTACAATCCAGGGGGGCGCTGTTTCACTCTTTTGAAGAGTTTAATAGTTGAGAGTTTATTAGGTACAACTAGCTAAAACTAATGCAGTCTAATACAGCAATAATACATATACTGCATACATATTTACCTTCATGATGGTTAATGTGTTCAGTTTTTGTTGAAACCGTTTTGCAGGGCTGTTGTATTAGACTGCATTCATTTTAGCTAGGTGCACCCAATAATCTGGCAATTTAGTGTTTAATATAATACACTCCATTGCAAAATCACCACAAACTACAGCCTCTGTTTACCTAAGAGTTAACTCAACATCTCTCTGACAAAGTCTAAAATAAAACTGAACATCATAAGCTTCCCATAGATAGTATTTGTTGCAGGACTTTTCTGCCATTTTTGCATTATACAGGTGTTATTTCCAGTACCGATTAACCTATTAAACCATTTCTTGATTGACTGATTAATCATTTAGTCAATGAGATGTCAGAAAAAAACACCACATGTTTCCAGGGCCCAAGGTGACGTCTTCAAATTAGTCATTTAGTCAAACCAGTTGCTCAAAACCTAAATATATTAAGTTCACATGGAAAAAGCAGCAAATACTCACATTTGAGAAGCTGAAACCATAGAATATTTGTGTTTGATAAATTCTTTTGATTGACTAATCGATTTAGTCATTAATTGTTTTAAGTAATGCCAACTCTGTATGTGTATGAATTGTGTTTTTGCTTTGTGTATTCTGTATGTATTGTTTTTTAAGATCCATCTTAACTCATCCAATCTCACCAGATTGTCAAGACTAATGCACCTATATACAAATGTATGTCTTCAGCCTGTCCTCACATGATACTCTGCACTGACCTTAGACAAACCGCTTAATTTATTAAACTATAGAACGGAAGGTTTATCAGGTTTACCACAAGAGACCAGTGTATGTCTTAATGGTCCCACAGCAACTCTGAATGTATGAACTGACAAAAAAAAAAGTTTAAAAAAAAAAGATCTTTGGCATAACTTATTCGTGTTTAGGTGAAACATCTTTTCCAATAAACTTTGGACAGTAGGTGAACAAGATAGAAACTCCCAGCATCCGGAGGAAGTTGCTGAAATAGCTGGACAGTAATGAGACGACAGGAACGCAGACATTTTGCTGATGCCTGTAGAACTCTCCAATCCAATTAATAATAAAATTCCCCTACATCCCTCTATATCCCCTATCCTTCTTATTATGAAACTGTATTCAACTCATGCTCAGAGGGCGTTGAGTTCCCATGAGGACGCTCTGACAACAACCGGCCTCCTAAAAAAAGGTCAAAGAAAGTTGAAAGGTCATGAGTCCTCAACCTTATTCACTCACAGATGATTTACTTCCCGTGTTTGCATGCAGGCACGACTCCAGGGGTGTTTGTGAGGTGAACTGGGACAGGAGGAAGGATCGTGACAACAGGGTCAGGTTGGGTGTTTATTAAAATGATGAATGGCCTGGGGTCGGGGAAAGGGACCCTCATATTGGGGTTAATGATATGAGGCATTGATGGAAAATCTATGTAGTAAGTACATACATGAATGTATGCATGTATGCGTCTGTATGCACTTGCATGTGTTTGCCTTTCTCTGTGGGTTGATTCAATTGATTGAATTTTTAGGAAATTAGGTGCCCACATTGTTGGTGGCCTTCAGGTAGCATTTGAAGGGAATAGATGCACACGAAGATGCCTGCAGAGAACAAAAAAACTAGTAGAAGTTCCATCTGTCTTTATTTATGTATACCAACATTACAAAGCTATACCACTTTCCGACTATACATACTTTATAAAGGATTTATAGGTTGTTATTAATGGCTGAATTACTGATTAGTACATGATTTACTAATGCTTCATAGATCAGTAAGAATTTGGCTGGTGTATGCACTTCTTAACCAAAGATTAATCAGGGGAGCCATATGATGTAGAAAAGTGAGGATATTTTATCTGCTCAATAAATGCACAAATAAGGCACTTAAAGGAATAGTTCTACATTTGGGGAAATGTGCTTATTTGCTCTCTTGTCCAGAGTTAGATGGGAAGATGTTGGGTAAATATAAAGCTAACTCCAGCAGCCAGATCTGACATCTGGTTAGTTTAAGTATAAAAAAAAGTATAAAAATGACATGTTGGAGTTTTACGCAGGGTTATGTGACAGACTATTTCCTGGAGTCTTGCCATCACCATGAGGAGTGACTGCGCCGGCATACGAGGCGCACCAAAAAGACTTAAATGCAGTAAAGATGACAGCAGCATCTCCCTCTTTATTTGAACATCTTACTTTGCCAGTAATATCTACCACACTACTATCTTGTTATAACTTATGCTACATACTGTGCGCAAAAACATGTAAACTGACTGTCAATACCACACTATGTTGTTTGAATAAGCTGTGTGTGTACGTACAGTGTGTGTGTGTGTGTGTGTGTGTGTGTGTGAATGGTTCAGTGTACAGGCCTTTAGAAGGACAGATAGAAATTGCTGAGAGAGGTTGTAACATTCGGGGTGAGGAGAGGTTGTACAGCCTAGAGAGCAGTGGTTTTGAGTAATGGACAGTGAACTGGGTTAGGTCAAAGGTTACTAGCTCTAGGCAGTCTAACCTCTAACCTGTTCTCTGGCAGATTTGTGGGTTTGCCGAGCAGCAAAGAGCCCACCCCGACAAACCTTTAACACCTACTGCCTCGTAGAATCAGACGTATGATGGATTGAGACAGCGCTGAGGTGGTGACTGCCATCTGGGAGTGTGTGATACAGAGGCGAGTGATTGACTGGGATTTAGCGGAAACGGGTCTGACTGTGTGGCCTGACAGGGACTGATAGCCTCACCATCATCATTCTGGGTCACAGCAGGGGCGGTCTGCACTCTGTCTTGGAGGTCAGGATGGAGGGACGGCAGCATATGGGCAAGAGTATAGACCGCTACACTGAGTGTTAACAGTATTTTGTCAGACTGTTCATATAAAGTGGGAAAGCAAAGGTACTCTCAGTTAAATCTTACATACTTCACCTTCACTTCACTCATGAAATGTAGAAATGAAGACATAGGGGAGATTAAAAGAAAAGGAAATTTTAAGGTTTTAAGTCCCATAATCACTGAGATTGAAACCACACAAAATGAGCGTAACACCTTTTCTATTAACATGTGTGCAGCACAGATGCACAATATTCAGGGATGCCTAAACTCACTGGGGAGACTGCTGAAACAGTCTGATTATAGAAATATTTATGGATGTAACTGAAATACTAAAATAGGTGTTTAGATTTAATTAACTGATTAACCATAATACCCTAACTGGAGCAGATTCATTGTGAAATTACACTACACAAGTAAAAAACTTAATGTAACAGTATGTCAGTGACCGTTAGCATGACATACACAGCATATGTGACTATCCTCATAAAACCAGAGCCACATATGAGGCAAAAATATCCACCATGCTATATCACATTTTACACATCTAATTTCTACCGCACGTGAAAATGGCCAAAAATGGACGCCTCCACCTGTTAACAATAATAATCGATCACACTGTATGATTGTAAAGCTACTCCAGCTGCACTTAACTTAATCAGTTCTTTCTTGCAACAGCATTTCCACAAACTCTGACATTAACTGAAATGCAAAATGTAATAGTAATAATAATCTAATTATTATTATAGTAATAATTAGCAGCTTATCACTGACTGTGCACAACATATCTAAAATGAACAAAACAGACAGCTAATGTTATTCATTATAACCCTATTAGTGCATTTTAACCCAATGTGCAATTAAAACTCCAACTGCTGTTATGATGTAATAAAACTAATCAGCCCAATCAAATCAACAATTAAACTTTGGGAATATGATGTGGGTCTGGTATTTCACCCGCAGCAACATTAATTTACAGTTGTGCCTTTTCTTTCAGTCTGAAATGTTAATCCATTTGTAATAAAGCTCATCATCGACAACACAATAATGAATGAGAGGTTACCGTAGCCTCTGCTAGTGAGGGGATAAAGACTTTTGATTATTACTTCTGCACTGTGAATGTCTCTGGATTTAATTTTACTCTCTCCCTCTAGTGTTTTTTTATCCCCCCCTCTCTCCCACTTCTTCTTCTACCTCCTTACGCTCCTTCATTTCATCTCTTTCTCCATCTCTCTTACCAACCTCGACTCTGTAAAGCCTATAAATCACATGGTGATAGATTGGCCCCATTGGGAATGTCTCAACCCGAGGCTCGGTGCAAGGGTAGCTCACCAGATATGGGTCCTCTTTGTTCGGAAACCACGTCACAGGGGGATATTTACATGAAGGGCACAAATCCCAGTCATCCTGGCTTGAAAGAGGGGAAGAAAGGGCTATATTCACGGAAACCGTCCAAGGACAATAAAAGGCTACAATAACAGATATTTCCAAGGGACCAAATTGCAGGTTATATTTGGACTGAGGACCTCTGGTGGGAGTGAATACTACGATCGTCTCTATTTATATTGCAGCTTTGTGGCTTCATAGAGAATGGGCCATCAAGGTAAAGTGTGTGTTTGAGTTCAAGAGGCGTAACCTAGAAAGTGAAGCATGCTGCTGCTGTGTGGAAGACATGCTGGATGAACATCAGCCTGGGGTGTTGTTCGCTTCCTGCCGCCTGAATCTTTGATAAGTGGTTTATACCACAGACCGCAGAGCTCTGAGCATTTTTACATTGTCATTGTTCAGTTTAACTCGTGTTTCACACAGTAAATTAGACACTTCAGTTTGAAATGACCTTCATCCCAACATGCTGCCTCACCGCATTCCCCACGCCAGCGAGCCACCATGGAAAGCTCGCGAAAAAGACACGCTGCGAGGGGCTCGCACCATCCATCACACCTCGCAGGAAACGCCGAGGTGGCTGTCACACAATTCCAGTGGCTTGTTTGACTTTTAATGTATTTATCTCTGTACAGGAATGCCAAAAGCAACAAGGTCACCCCGCGTCATCACAATTTGCCAAAAGCTCCGTCTGCCATGAGTCAGTCATCCCAGAATTTTGACCCCGGGCATCTTTCACAGTGGGATTAAATATTTATGCGACGCAGCGAGGGCTTACAGTTATAACAGCAGGAGTGGCACAGTTTAACACAATGCCAGGTAGAGTTATCACCTGATTGTTAATGACCATAGACATTATATACTCTGGGCTGTATACAGGTGCTATATACAGGCCACCCAGGGGCTTGACGGGTACAGGGCATACTTTCTTTGCAAAGCTGCCAGTCTTTCTTAAAGATGTACTCCCTGATCTTGCTGTAGTGCCCAGTAGCATCCCCAAATCCAAAAGTGTCCTCACAGCTCACTGTTGATATTTTGAAACTCACCAATTGGAGGCGCTAGTGAGTGGACCTTTAAAGACTCTGTGTAGAATTTGAAGAGTTGGCTCCCTCTAGTGGTTGTATCGGAAGTGCAACACACTGCACCAATTTTCACAAGGATTGTCTCTTTCTTTTAGCCATGCTAGCAGCGTGTCTCTGTGGATGGCGATGTCAGTTCAGACTGAAATATCTATTGGACGGATAGCCATGACATTTTGTACAGACATTCATGGCCCCCAGAGGATGAAACCTCCTGATTTGGAGAATCCACGATTTTGCCTCTAATGGGACAATGAGGTTGACATTTGTGACTTTGAGAGACATTTCTCCGGATGAAGTTAATAAACTAAGATCGTGAATGTGATTATAATACCTGCTAAACATTAGCATGTTAGCATTGTCATTGTTAGCATTTAGCATGTTCAGAATCAGAATCAGAATCAGAATCAGAAACTGTTTATTGCCAAGTAACATACATTACAAGGAATTTGCTGTGGTCTGAAGGTGCTAATGTTTTGATAACAAATAAGTAGAATATAAAAGCTAAAATAAGAATAAGAATAAAAATAAAAATAAGATAAGATAAATAACAACAGTGCAGTGACCAGAATAAAGTAAAGTGTCCAGATAAAGTGTCCAGTAGGGGGTGAGTGCGTTAATGTAACGCAGTGGGGACAGGGGTGATGTACGTTAATTACGTTAATATAACGTATAGATTGATCCCTCAAAGATAGATGTTAGCATTTAGCTCAAAGGAGACGGTTCCAGGTCCGGCCTCAGAGAGCTGGTAGCACAGCTGTAGACTCTTAGTCTTGTTTACAAAC
The DNA here is from genome assembly GCF_043641665.1 of Enoplosus armatus. Taxonomy (NCBI): domain Eukaryota; kingdom Metazoa; phylum Chordata; class Actinopteri; order Centrarchiformes; family Enoplosidae; genus Enoplosus; species Enoplosus armatus. The sequence goes on from NC_092195.1 coordinate 16,680,265, forward strand.
AACATATGCTATCAGTAAAACTTTGATGCTACAGTATAATCACATAAATAACCAACACATAGTGGCTTTAATGTCAACATTAGAAACATTCTGTACACTTTCTACAGTAATTTGAAATCAGAGAGGTTTTTATTCCCGTTGCTAAAATGATGAAAGATCGAAAACATAGAAAAGACATGCTTATATTTGGTTAACAGATTAATCAAACTTATCTGTGAGCCAAATTTGAAACACACGACTCTCACTCTGTTTCTAAAATGACAGATCACCTGGCAGACCTTTGGCTTACAACAGTAGAAACGTCATCGTTGCACAAAGATGCTTCAAAGAAACCTCTATAAAGTGACACTGAAGTCACTGGAGCTACAAAATAGAAAGCAATGCTCAAAACTGTCCTTGACAACATGCATTAGACATCCAGGAGCTGGAGTTCTTTGATAAATAAGACGAAAAAAACAAACTCCCTTGCTAAGCCTGCCTGTAATTGCTTTTCATTATTAAGTGGTCAAAGGCAAGACCTGATTTAGCAACTTGAAGTTTCATTCCTCCTCTCCGCGATGCCTTCCCTCCATTAGCTTCACCAGCTCATGGGAGATGATTCCCTCCAAGAAATCTGGCGCAATAATGTACAATGCACAGTGACAAGGAATAAGACTTTTTAATAAACGAATATAAGAAGAAAATCCTGCCAGGAGACAGGACCAGGAACCTTTTATGGCCTGCCTGTTGAAAGTGTCTCGCTCTGTATTATACTGCTGCGTTTTTGGGGGGTCTGCTCCAGATAAAGGTAAATAAAGCCTTTTATTGCCTTGATTCCCTCAAAGATAGACTCAGCTGTGTAATATAGCCACGAGATATCAGGGGATTGGGGACAAATAAGGACAGCAGCAAGGTAAGGAATATATCATATGAAAGATGTTTTTATCCTTCTGGTGATAAAATGTATGCAAAGAATAGCTTGCAAGCACTATTAGAATATTTTTTATTATCCTGAGACCAAAAGTAATCAGAAATTAGTTACTTCCTGTTAAGTGGTCTGTCTGTTTAATGAAGACATTCAAAAGTAAAGATACACTAACCCTGTTTGTCTTCTTGTGACAATCAGAACACCAAATATGCATTTAATCTCATAATAAAGGTGTATTTTGTGTAGTAATAGTGTTTATTCCCTGCAGGCTGTGCCACAATTAATGAAAACACCTTAATTCAAAACCAGCGGACATGGTGGCCTATCTTAACTCGGCCTGGTAATAAGGTCATATCTGACAGCAGACAGTTTCCTTTCATTACCTCCACCTGACACTTAATGTGCCTGTTCACATACAGTAGCCCTGACACGTATCGATTGAGTATTAAACCTGCTATTGGGCTCAGCCTCAAATCAATACACAAATACTTTACCGGCTCTCAGAAAGTCCCTTTTCTGTAACATCAAGTCCTCAAGTGGTTTAAATAATTTCTGCAGGCACAGATGAATGCTTCCCGAAATTACTTTTTTATTCGTGCCTTATTAGCAGTTATGTGATAATATGGCAGTGATTTATTTCTCAGCTTGGCCTTTTTACTTGTTCACATTTTCTGACACAGTGCTTTCATGCAGCAAGTGGAACGACTCGTCATTCACGAGCAAAGTCACCTAAAAGTCAACCTTTTTTCCTGCAAACTCCACGTCGTAGAGTGGGAGTAAGTTACTTTTTCATGCTTTCTTTCTCATTAGATTCCTTGTGGATGATATATCGATGTATCTATCTGTCTAACTGATCTGTCTGTCTCTCTGTGTATGTGTCATTAGGTGGGTTTGCATCCACCTGGTTTTATGCACATTTTCAAGTGGAAACGATAAAAATTCAAAAGTCTAAATAGCACCAAAAACGTTTTACACTTGGCTGAGGTGGAAACGTTGGTGTATTGATAAATCTACAGATCTACGTCATCTGGTTGTGCCCTCTTCTTCTGCAAAGGTGTAATGGCACCTGACTGCAGCATTGGTGCCACCTACTGCTCATCTTGATGAGCCAATTCTTAACCCTGTAAAGCCTGAACCATGAAATAATTACCAGAAATTTTTTGCAGGGGGGAGGTGTTCCTCCTTCTTCTGGAGAGGATAGTGGTCTGCCACACTTGATTTTGCCCTTTCCTGCACTTGTGAGAGAGGTGCCAACAGCAGCTTGAAACCTTCGCAGGGGCATGGGTTTCTGCCTGAGCTTCAATTTCTTCTGGTGCACTGCATGTGTCTGATTGCATACATCAGGTTTTTCAGGAAAAAAAAATATCACACTGATGATGTAGAGGTCTCAAAAACTCATGTATGATACACTTGGCATTACAGGGTTAATATTCACATAATAGTAGTGGATGGAAATGTGCTTACATTTGCGTTTTCTTTTGCAGAATTTGTGTTACGTTTGCATGGAAACCTGGAAAATGTTCATGAGAGCTTCATGAAGTGATGCTGCTTCCTGCTTTTTGGCTCAGGACTAAACAGCTTTTTCAACAAAAACCTGTGTCAGTAAGAGGTGAGACAGGACCAGCAGGTTTGAGTCAAGTCAATTTTATTTATGCAGCCCAAAATCACAAATTTCCCTTAACCTCCTAAGACCTGGCATCCACATGCGTGGACATCACATTTTGGGTTATACCATAATACTTAATTCTGCTTATATGGAAATTCAAAATTGTCCCCGTATGCGGAACCACATCATGTCAACAGATGATGCTTAGTTTTTATACTTATCAGGTCCCAATAAGCCCAAATAGCAAAGACAAATTAAGATAGAGCTTGGGTATTAGGAGGTTAAAGGGCTTTACAACCTGTACAGCATAGGACACTTTCAAAACTTTAACAGGGAACGAAAAGGAAGAAACCTAAGGAGCTGCAACAGAGGAGGGATCTCTCTTTCAGAGCGTACAGACATGTAATAGATGTTGTATGTACAGAGATATTAGATATGTCCTGAGCCCTGAACTACAAGCCTTTGCTTTTCCAAGTTGAAGCTGATTTCACTGCACATATTGTAAGAGCATGGGACAAATAACACTTTGTCAGGCTTTTAATCTTCAGTCTTGAACTATCCCATCTGAGAGTCAACCGTCAAGGCAATAAGTTGCAGCTTTAATTACTGCACAAGCAGCTGCCCAATAAAATAAACAACATGTTTCAGAGAAGGACAGACAGAGACAGTATGTTCAAGACTTTTTATTGGATCATGTATTTGCAGACGGCCATTCGACACTGCATGTGGCTGCATCACTCTCTTTTGTTGAGAGCAGTCGAAACAAGGAACATTGTGTTTTAAGCGCAATGCATGTACTCTGTTACAATAAAAATAAACAAAAACGCCCAATGTGCTTTAAAATGGATTCAGTATTAATTCATAGCGCTGAGGCAGAAGGGATGAGCAGTCTCAGAGCAGGAGACGCCTGAGACGCCACACTATCCTCAGTCAATTTAAATCACATCAGTGTTCTACAGAACCCGTCTGCCCAAAAAGCTTAATTGAAATGAAAAAAAAATAAATTACTTCATAACTTTTTCCACAATTTATCCTTTTGGGTTCTGCTGCACGGATATAAAACTTGTTTTACATGTAGCCGACCACGTCAGCTGTCGGTTCTTGGGAAAAGAGAACAAGGAAAATGGAGAAAGGGTCTTTCAGCAGGATACCAGCAATAATCTGTGTTAAACCTGCTGAGCTGCTGTATTACTGAAGCTCTTGGCAGGTGCAACCAACACCGTAGCCTCGCTCAGTCAGTTTGAATAAGCCCTGCGTGGCTATGATCACCGTGAAACTTCAGATAAGCACGACGCGCACTCAGACATGCCAGGGGAACGCTGAATCTGCTCTCTTGCCGCTGTAACGTCAAAAGAAAACCAATCAGGATGCAAATAATAAACGTGTTTTTGCAGCACTGGAATCTGTAGCCGTATTGTTTCTGAAGGAACGGCAGGCACATGTGGGACAGGGAACATCATCTGAAGACACAAACAAGAGCTAAGCATGACTACAAATGTCATGCAAATGTTAAAATATTTGCTTGAAGCAGATTTTAAATTCTTTTGTTTTTTTTTGTTCACTTGGGATTCCTGTAATCTGTTCCATCAGCGGTGGCTGTCCCTTCTTAGAGGCCACAAAAAAGAAAACACTCAAATTAATGCATCCAGCCCATTATTGTTAATGTGATGTACTGATTATGCAGGAGGAGAAAAATCAGCAACTCAGCATTTTAACAGGCATGATGTGCTTTCTTTTTTTTTTTACAGGAAAACAGGCGAGGAAATGGGCACCTGCTACTAGAGACTTGAGGGCACAGCACTTAAAAACACTTTGCACATTTTTTGCGACTGAGCGGACCGAGGCGGGGGTCAGGAGGTCGACAGCTCTGTGATGCATGACAGAGGAGCAGGGCTTTCTGCTAACGGGCACGCCGGTGTTGCTTACAGCGAGGTCAGCATTTTACTCACTTCGCTCTACGCACACACTCCCTCGGCTCTGGATTTCTGCCCCAAGACACATCACATCAGCTGAGTGAGGGGCCTGCAGCCTATCTCCACTCACCTATTTAATGCGTGTGTGTGTGTGTGTGTGTGTGTGTGTGTAGGCCTGTTATCTTACTTGTGTGTAGGTGTGTTAAAGCTGCACTAATCAATATCTTTTTATTAACAATGTCACATGACTACAGTGTCACATCTCTCTAGTAAAGGCATGCATTCAAATTTTTTGCTTGTACTTGTGGCAAAGAAAATGACCAATTGATGCAGCTTTAAAGGGTCAGTTCTGATATATTTGGTTTTATATTGCCAGTTTTTGTGATATCAGTTTCTTAAAAGACAGCAGAGAGGTGTTCTCATTCTCTCTCTCTCTCTCTCTCTCTCTCTCTCTCTCTCTCAGTAAAGGAACAACTGTTACGAAGCTAGTGACTGGATCAATAAGTGCACTATGTTCAGCTGAAAACTCCCAAAGTTAAAAAGTCAAACATCTCCTTCTTTCATGGAGAGAGATTTATTGACAGATGACTTGTACCAGAAAAACTACTTTTGAAAGGATGTTAAAGGAGTTTTCAAAGGTGCCTGAAGGAGTCCTTCAGCAGCAGAACTGTTCCCTGGTGACTCAGTCTTCTATTACAAATGAAATTACTCTCAATTATATTTAAATTATGTGGTGCTTCATTATCTGTCTAAGTTTGCTCTCTTTCTGTATTGAAATGCAATGCAACTCATCTTTCAAAAAATGTATTTTTGCTAAGAAATCGGTAAAGTAAGCGTCCCCTACGTTCGTGTTCTGCGCAGGGTGTGAAGTTTTGGTTCCAACAAACAAAGTTGTTGCTGTAGTTTGATCTACAGCAGTTCACTAGTTCAGGGGCCCATCTGTGATTTAAGTTAAGCACGTCATACGTTCCTGACGTGAGGTTACAGGACCAGCTGTTAGTTGTAAGTTTTGACAGTGCGGTCAGCTGACATCACACCCACTGGAACCTTGAATGACAGATAGCTAACGCTAGCTAGCCCTTACTTTGTGTAATGTGGAATAAACACAGCACTTTGTGTGTGGGAGCTGACGATCACTCAGCAGCAGCTGTTGAAAAAGCCTAATCGGAAAGTAACTGACATCTGGGCTGGAACTGTTGGCAAGCTAGGCTAATTAGCTTCCACCTTTCGAGTCTACGCTTGTTGGCTTAAGATGCTAGTTTCCACTTTCTGAGTGGAATTCAATCAGCAGCACGATGGGTCCTCCCAAAAGTTGGCTGTTGTAAAGGGACAGATGTCTTAATGTAATTAAGTGTATTATTAATTATGTAACCTACACTATGTGGGCAAAAAAAAAATGCACAATTTATCTCCTCCATAATTATAGTGTATATTCCTTTACACAAAAAGTAAGGAGAACACACTTTTCAAGCCTCACCTAAATTTGGGTCGACCATCAGCAGACTATTCAGAAGCAAAGAATTATTAGAAATATTCACTGCACATTTAAATGACAGACAGGAATATTAATCACCAAGATTATATCCAATTCTCTTCTGTAAAAAAGAGACTATTGTTTCCTGTGCTGAGATGTGTTATGTGTGTTATGTGAAGTGGGGAAGAGGCCCATTGTGCAGCAGCTCTTCAAGCAGACCCCCCACCCCCCCGCCCCCAATCATATCACTCACCACAGCATCTAATAAAAAGAGAGGCTGAAAATGAAGACAAATTGATCCCCCAACTTATTTTATCATGTAGGTCTGCTGCCGTGAATCCAAGAGACAGGTGTTTCTCAAATGATCCAAGAGCCAGCGTGTGTGTGTGTTTGGATAATCGGTGTCTCACAGCACCAATGTAATCGCCGCTAACTTCATCTCTGCGTTGTTTTGTGCCCAGAATCACAAGTACACACCTGGACAGGAGCTGCCGCCACACACCACCCCAGCATTTGGCAAGAAAACAAGACACAGTGTCGGGAGGGTGTTTTTCTTTGAATGCTGACCATCGTGGCAGCAGGTAGTTTCAAAAGCAGGTGTCTTTGGAGAGTGTTTAAGACAAACGTACACCACATATGGGTTATATAGATGAGGCATATGGGTTGTAAGCACATCACGTGAAATCACACACAAGGGAGCAGTTAAAGGAATGCCACAGAGCATAAGCCTTAGCTGAACAGCAATATCAAGGTCCAAGTGACAGCAACGCTTTGAGTTCAATCTGCGAAGTTATTCCTGCGTCAGAGTCGAATTATATTTGTATTTCTTGTCTAGTTTTAACACTTTTGTTGTGCACAAGTTACTTTGACTTTGAATAGTTTTTCTTGAGTCCTAACCTCTTAGCTGCTTATGAATAGTTTACATCGTACTAATGTGGTAATTTACTGAGCCTTCTAAGTTGTCCCCTCAGCAAGGCAATAATAGGATGCTTCATCAAAGCGGAGACGCACCAGTACGGTGAACTTAGCCCAGGTCATCCAGCTGAAGGACATTCAGCCACCCATATTGTCTCAACATTATACTTTGCATTATATACATCATGTCCTGTGATCATGTGTTATCACAGATAGTGTGTGCTGTTCATATTCGATCTGGGGATGTTATTCTCTCCCACTATGATTAACATTTGTCTAATTGGAAAATCTACTGCATTAACAAGGGAGAATCCATTGGCTTTCCTCCGCACACATCACCCATTAGTGCAACCTGTATTTCCACACACTATTAATCACATATGAGTCATACTAAGTGATAACATCAGCCTCCAAACACAGCCTGTGACAAGGTGAACAGTAAGGCATTTGAACTTAAAGTGGGATTTTCTGTTGGAGGACACAAACGGGCCCTTTGTCTCCTTCCTGGTCTCCTAATGAATTGGTTTTAGTCTGTTTTAGAGCAAATTATTCTTCCCTCTCCTCCTAATTTTCCAATTTGCTGTGTCATTTATATCTAATTGAGGACCGCACTGGGCTGTATTACTCTCACAAATAGGGTGATATAGTTTATTGAGGGTCTGCTTTATACAGAGGGGCTGGTAAACCAAACATCAATTGTAGACCATACAGAAGATGGGGATTTTTCCCGGAGGCTGGGGAGCATTGCAAAGAGGCTTTAATTATTTCTCAAAGGCAATCCCGGCCATTGCTCCACCGCTCATTTTATGGTCACTTTCCTTTTCTTTCTTTGAAGCAGGTAATGAATGGGGTGAGAATTCACTTTATTTTATCCCTGCTCTGTCGCCCTTCCTGATATTTGCATCTCATATTCGTCTAACCAAATAAGAAAAGCTTGTTTTCAATCTGGCCAGGCCAGGTGCAGCATAGGAATGAATGGCAGCACAAAGCTCAAGTCAGTGCCTCCACTGCTAATGCTTTCCACATTTAAAAGCCTCTGCATGCAGGCTTTGGTTCGCCCGGTTAGGAAAAAAGTGTAAGTTTGTGCCCTTGACTCTCAAACAAAGGATGAAACGCTGCTTGTTGGTACGCATAGATGCAGGGCCAGATTATAAAATATGCCACCTCAATGTCTAATTAACTTTGGGAAAACAATAAACAAGAATGTGCTGTTAAACTCCTAATTAGACTGGTGACCCAGGATATTATGTTTTTTATATTTGAGTAAACTGAGAGTGTAAAAGTGTCAACCTTGCAATGTCGACCCTGCAAACCTTTATATATCTTTTTACAGAGGGGTCCTCATTCTTTCATTCAACTGCAGCATTCATCAACAAACCAGCATATGTCCAGTGAAATTGAAAAAACACATCTATGGTGTCTACCATTTCAGTGCAGAAACATCACTGAAATTTCATCGTGTCATCCACAGCGTATACTTTACTGCTTTCATTTCTTTAACTTACAGATCAACTACTTTCAGTGCTTGAAAGTCAACTGAAATTTCAACTGCTGTCATTCCAACTATTTACAGTACACACAACTTTTTCAAGCTCTTCAATCGAAATCAACTGGCAGTTCAACTGCTTTCAGCACTCCCACATCAACTGACGTTCTTGGCGTACACATGGACTGACATTTCAGCTGCTTTAATACACCTCAACTGAAATTTGACATGCTGTCAGTGATTACATTTCAACTGATTTCAACTCTGAGACTTCGACTGACGCCTCAGCTCTTTTCAGTGCGCACACCTCAACTTTCCTTCAAATGACAGTTGAACTGCTTTAACTTCTTACACTTTAACTGACGATTCAACTGCTTTCAGTGCTTACACGTCATTTTAGACATTCAGTTGCCTACAGACATTTCAGATGTTTCAATCGCTTTCATCTCGTACAGTTCAGCTGACAGTTTAACTGCTCACATCTTGTGCTCCTCAACTGTTAATTCAAATGCTTTCAGTGCTTACAAACTACAACTCAATTTCCTACTTAAGGTAATTACACTTCAACTGATTTCAACTGCTTTTCGCTCTGACATAACTGACACCTCAGGTCCATTCAATGCTTACACTTCAAATTAAACGGCCACTCCCATACAATAATTCACATGCAAAGAATTTGCATCTGCTATTTTCAGCTTAAGTGAAAACACCCTTTTCTTTTTGGTCGGTTTTCCCATGAATACACTCCCATTTGCATCACACTATTGGCACAAACCTGACAATTACACAAATCAAGAAATGTCCTACACATGACTCATGAATCACAGAACAGGTTTAATGTGTAACTTCTTTTGTTGTCCAGTGCAAACAAACGCTGTCTTGTCTCTCGCAGATAAATGTCTGACTTTCAGAGCCACCAAGGGGCCTCTCTTGCAAAAGCTTGTCTCTGTGCAATCAGCAAATGGCCTCCTGCCTCTTCCTCAGAGCAGCCTGTTATTTTCAGGGCCTAATTTCCACAGGATTTTTTTGGCAGCAGATGTTCCTCTCCACCCCGCCCATCATCAGGGGTGCCTGAGCAACAGAGGGGCCGCCCATCAAAACGCCATCAGGACCCTGCTGGCCACCAGACGAACACATGCCCAGAATGCATCATGTGGGGGCCGTTCGGCCCCATTTAACTCTTCCTCCCGTCTGCCACTTCACTTTACCGTCAGCTTGTGTCCTCCCAACTCTCCATCACCAAAGCAGACAGAACAAAGCAGTCAGTGACATTTTTTTTTTTTGGTTATGCTGACAAACCAACTTAGCAAAAGATGAGTCTCGACCCCTGGCTGGCTCAGTATGAACTGAGCGAGAGGCAGCGGCAGACAGAGGTGTGGGCACGCGAATAAATCGATTAGCGGAACACTTGACGGATGGGATTTATAGGAGGCCTCGACGCACCACAGAATTAATTTTGCTAGACCATGCCTCTGCCAGGTTCATTCGTCTTGGCAGGAAATTTGGCAATTTCCCCAGGTCTGGGGGCTCAATTAACCAACGGCTCCAGCAGTTTGGGGAAGGAACAGCTTTGTTGAGGAATACGCCACATTCATGTGTCAGATACGCGTGATAATGATAACAGATATTTGGAATATAAAATGAGAGAGATTGTAAGGGAGGTGAGGTGGTTATGGGCTAAGAGGTGGGATTGGTGTTGGGGGGGGGGGGGCTTGTTGTGGAACAATAGGACAGGTTCGAGGTTCGTGGAACACTACAGCAGCTTAAAACATCCTGTTATTCCGACTTGGGACTGTTCTCGCATTATTCCGAGATGGTTACCTCGGCTGCTACAACCGGATAACATAAATTACGTGGAGGCCGATCTGATCTGTTTCTTCAACTATGATTTGAAAGATATGACATGAAGACAACATTACACATTTAGCAGACACGTAGACAGCATTCGCATTCATTTGGAGTTATAGTTATATTCAAGTTGGGTTATGATACTGTCATTTGATCCATTGTTCCTATATTGATTAGTGTAGCTTTAAAGACTCATTTTGCACAAATGTGTTGCTTTAAATCTCTCATTTTCTTTGGACTGCGTTAAAGCAGGCGAATACGTAACGACACAGAATGGACGCAAATACCGAGCTGCTTGCCAAGTGTTGAAGCATCTCTGTACTGTGCGTCTCTCTCCCGCTATCTCAGGTTCCAGTCCCTCATCCTGAACATCTCCGCGGATGATTTATGTAGCAGTGTTGCTCTGTGACCTCAAAAACCACCCCATCCATACCGCACCTGTCACGGCGCCACTGCCTGCGCGCTTACTGAAAACCAAGCCATCCATGCAAAATGGCAATTTTCCACTCACCTAGAGAATAAAAAAAAAAGGATCCAATCCATTCAGAGGCAAAACTAGGAAAATTCTATGATATGTAGAGCAGGTGCGCGAGAGGCTCGGTACTCCGCTAACGAGGGAGCTGAACTGCACGCACCGCTGACCACAACATCTGTCGTTTGGAGATGCAGAGTTTGGTTTTTAACTCTGCAACACAGTTTGCACGGCGAGAGACAGCAGATGATAAAGCGCTTAAGATGGATACAGATGGAAGGGACCAGGCCCGGTTTGAGCTGGGGGCCACAGAGTTCTCATGCTGTGGCTTGGTAGCATATGATGCATGAGAATCCAGCGGGAACAGCAAAGAGCTATACTTGTCTGTCTGGGCCCAAGGTGAGGCCCGGTCTGACCTCGTTCACCATCCCAGGTGGAAACCCTAACGAGCTCATCAGGCCTAACGAAGCTTAACAAGCTTCTAATTGGCAGCGTTATGATGTCCCCAAAGTTCAGAGTGCAGGTTTCTGTGCCAGCAGCGGGACAGGCTGCCACTTCCTGCCAACAGCACGTCACGTGACCCGCTAATGTCCCTCTGTGTAAACAAAGTCATGAAAGGACAAGAGGAACTTCTTACATAAGCAAAAGCAAGAGTTTGTTAACCTATAGTGGAAAATTACACCCAAAAGCAAAGTGGACAGCTCTGGTAACAACACTGTAGAGCCACTTTAATTTATTAACCTGTCTGTCAGCATTAACTAAATAAACCTCATTAGTGTAGTGCAGCACAAGGTAGCAGTGATTTTGATATTTTTCCCTGTAAATATGTAACAAAAATCAATGTACATCAAAGTATATAGACCCAAGTAATACCAAAACTACAATATAGTACTGTGTTTAAAGTTCTTAAGAGTAAATATGAGTATTTTTCTTGATCATCAGCAGAAGCAGCAAGTACTGAAATTGATTTCATTTGGCAACATCTTTAATGCTGAGGACAGGTTACAACTGAAGAAAGAAAGCAGTCAGAGGAGGATGCTCAGACTACTCCAGACAAGCAAACTTCTGTGGTGAAATGCTGCAACCTACTGGTCACCATGCAAAGGTACAGCTTGGTGATGATAGACTTGCACCATCCGATTTTAAATCATTGCTAAAACTGCTCATCCACACTCTAATTTTAGCCCCAAATAAACGATATCACACACATTTAGAGCTGTGGTCAAAATCCTTTATCAGTTTTGCAGACAAAGAGTGATCTATTTACATGAAGTATGTATTTGCAGTGATAATGCAACTGCAAGCTGATGTATAGAAACGTGAGGATCGTTGATTCAACAATGACAAAATGAAACACAAAAAAAATGTAGCATTACAGTGTACTTACAACACAATCAAAGAACGAACAGCAAATCCTATTTGCAGAGTGCAGGCCTGTCAATTTGAAATAATCTTACAAGTCTTACAAGACAAATAAAATCCAGACTGAACAAGTCTGACTGGCCAACAGGAATAAAAGACTGGAACGGCACTAAAATGAGACCAACATTAGGCAGAAGCCTCTGAAGGATTAAGCCTAATGCTACAAAAGCACCAGAAAATACCCATTTAAGAATGAAAGGTGAAGTAAGTAAGGCTGTTAGCTAAACTATCTTACAAAAGCAAAGGAGTAATATAGTAGTAAATGGTAAAATAACCCATTTTAACCCACATTTATACATTTGACAGCTTTCATCAACCGGATGAATTCCAGTGAATGTGTTGGGTTTAAAGAAAACTACGTCTAGTAAAACAAAACATGGTTTTCTTATCAGTAAAAAAAAAACCCATCATACCATGCCACAGGAAAGGACGCAAAGCTTTGAAATAAAGATAAAATCTCTTAAAAATGTACAAGTCAGCAGCAGACGGTGAGGTCACTCTGATGTCCCACACAGGGTTGTGAGGCGATTCTGTTAAGAAGAGAAAACAATGATGAGAACACCTAATGCTTAACTACATCTTGTAACAAAACGGGTCCACAGTGATCCAACAGAAATGATCAATATACCTGCAGCAGCCGAATGCTCCTCAGAGCGGTTTCATCCAGTAGTGACAAGTCCACTGAGTCCATCTGACTGGCCAATAGCTGAACGCTCTGGATCAACATATTACAAGACATTTGGCTGGTAAATTAGCCTGCTCGTTCAGCCTAATCCAAAGTCTTGTCAGAAGTCAAATAATGAATAAAACATACTGGTCTTACCTAAAATAAATATAGGCCTAACACAGTAACATGTATTATCATGTCCTAGAGTATTGTGACAGTTTGCAATAAGGATTTAGAAATACATGCAAATTAACTGTTGAACAAAATCTAATTATAAAAAGTATGGTATTAATTAAATGAAAGTCTGAGCCCAACTAACTGCGCACTCACCTCTCCGTTGCCGATGGGGACGTTGATGACAATGTCCTCATTTCCTGCTGCAATGGGCGAGCCATTGACTGAAATGCTGTAGACCCTCTCTTTGTGGCGGGGAACTCTCACAGCGGGGGTCTTAGGAAGCCTGGGGGGGGGGGGGGGGGGGGAGAGAAGCATGTGAGGTGAGTATTATGAACCCCCTCACTGTGGATAATTTAGATAATTTAGATTTAGAAAAGAAAACACAAGATCCGAGGGAGGAAATCACACTAGTCGCCGCAGCATTTCAAATAAGCTGGCTAGCTATGAGAACAAGTCTCCAGTGCCCCCCAGTAATGTATAACACTCATATGAAGGTATGTTAGTCCTCTTGCACATCTATAAAAGCAAAAGGAGCAAGTGCTTTAAAGATCAACCTGAGATTCAGTGCTGTAGTTTGGGCCCAATTTGTTTTCATAAAATCAAAACCAGTATTAAAATATAGTGAGCAATAACTACATTTCTGTTGGTGAAATGTTAAATACTGAACATAGCACACACACACACATTGACATTACATAGACTTACATTGCTTTCCTGGAGACTTACCCTAAATATAACCACTACTTGCTTAACCCTAACCACTGACCCAAAAATCAGCCTTTTCCCAATTGGGGACAAAAGCCGTGTCCCCAATTGGACGTCATAAAGTTTGAAACTTGGAGAAGAAAGTTGAAAAAAATCATGTAGCTTGTAGTACACAACTGGATAAAACATGCACTTGCCTACGTTCAGGAGACAGTTTCCCATTTTGCATTTTGTTTTTTATTCATCACTTAATTTGGGTGGAGAAGTTTAACCCCATTGATCAGACTAACATAATATAAAGCTGCATCAATGTACAGGGAATGAGACATCCTTTATTGCAGAAACAGGGAGAATATTTTAACATAAGAACCAGTTCTGCAACAGTAACTGTAAGACTTGCCTACCTTGGGTCGAAGCGTGGGGTGACAAGGGGAGTTGGGCCCATTATCAAAGAGGAATCCAGCATACTCCTGGCAGGAGTGACCAACGGCTTCCTGGTTGATCTGAATCCAGACAGAAACATGTTAGTAAGGTGTTTTTGGGCAACTGAACTTCAGAAAAGTTTGATAAAAGAAAGACAGAAAGAAAGAGACAGGTCTTACCGTCTGATGGAGGTGTTCTGCTTGCTGACTGCCAGTGCCTTTGCTCTTTTTGATGTAGTTGGAGGTTTCCTTGTTGCTTTCCCCTGAATTAGGAACAAGCAGTTAAACAGTGGCCCACTCCATATGTTTATGATCACTGGTGCTCTCAAACACTCAGCTGTGTTTTGCTCCTCGCATGCATGCTTGAATGAAAACCAGCCACTACCTTCCTTGTTGTGCTCGGGGTGTTTTCATCCTCCGAACTGGATTTGGCACCTTTTTTCTTTGAAGCTGCGGGTTGGAGACAAAATAAAACGGGATTAAAGCCACTTCCTTCTCCAAATCTTAAATTCTTGACTGGATTGAAAGAATTTGGACATGTTCAGTCCATCCCATCCAAATTAGTATTTGTTGATATACTTGTTTATTTTAAGGATACTTAAAAAGGAAACAGAAAAACTCATTTTAACATACTTTTCTTGACTGATTTCAGAAGGACTGCGTGGTCCTCAGCCACAACGCTGTCAACAATAGCAGCTTCCTCTTCTCTCTGTTAACAGACACACGTGAATCAAAAACTGAACATTCAATACAGCACACCGTGTGCCTGCACAAGCCAAAGAGATTCTGAAACTTGTGAACCGTGAATCATGATTTGATATGAGATAATCAACTCACCTTTATATTATCCACGTCTGGTGACTTTGGTTTTTCAGATTCTAGGCGTAAATTGGATGATTATAGGATTAAACAATAAATGTTGCCATTTCTCAATTACACAATATATGTAGCACCAGTGCATCTGTTTTAAAAGCAACGGGGCAAACAGACAGACAGGTACAAACTGCTCATTAAAAAACTGCAGTTATGAGACCAGCACAGAATGCTGATGAAGCCTCAGTGACACGATTGTGTTATCTTAAAAGGCTGTTCATGGAATTAGGACTTGGATGTCATTACACTAAAGTGAGAGGGCTTGTGTCAACTTACTGCAATGTTCCAACCAGGTGGTTTGCCTGACAGCCTTCGGGAGCTTAATTAGTGCCATGTTGTAGCTGTTGTCAACATCTTTCAGCAGCTGGTTGATCTTCTCTTTCAGTTGTCCAACTCTGGTCTTCACTGTGAAAACATAACAAGTGTTGTTGTTGACGCCGTGTTTTAGATTACACATGAGTTTATAAACTAGTTCAAATTGGCTCCACATTGACGGACTACAACATTAAAATGCTCCTCGCATGAGGATGTGATAATAATATTACAATAACATATTGATCCGAGGGCGATACTATCGGCTGATTTCAGCTTATTACAGATACAAAAGAAATTGCAGCACAGAAAGGTCAAATATATGTTATAGAGACATTATCGCCATTAGTTTGTAGAACAGCAAGCACTGCTGAGTTTATTTTCCAACTCATCTTTTTGCTCTCAAATATCAATATCTGTCTCTCTCTAAATAATAATAATAATAATAATAATAATATAACATTCTGCATAATTTAGAGCCATATCACTGAAATAGTCCTAGTATACCCAGCAGCATACCCAGCCTGCCTGGGACTGGTGTTCAACGTGAATTCCTAATTAAGTCACATTAAAACAAACGACTTATGTAGCATATTTAAAAAGGGCACAGCTTCACAAAGTTAACTGCAGTGTTTCGTGACCATAAGGAAAATATATTCACCCTCGCTGTCGAAATCCTCCAGAAAAGCTTCCAGCTTGGCCGTCTTGGGGTTGTTTTTCCGTTGTTTGGTGGTCCTTTTCCTGGGAGCCATGTCTGCATGGACAGGCAGCGGAAAAGAAGTCAATTCACCCACAATTGACAACACGAGGCAATAGTATCATCAGATTGTGTAGCTTTAGGATATAACTGCATCCAGAATTTTAAAAAGAAACTGCCGACATGCGGCCGGCTGGTAATCGAGCTAGGTTAACTAACATTAGCAAGCTAGCAGTTAATGCTAACGTCACAGGTTCAGCTAACGCTAGCAAATTAGTTAGCACAAGCTTGCCTCGCAATTTGGCTGACTTGCTCTATTGTCAGTTCACACGCACGCACAAACATTCAAAAAACACTCTAAATAATGCGTTTCATCGTGGTGATACACATATTTTGTAAACAATTCATTACCTGCTTATGTTTTTCTTCCTCGGACACCCGACTCTCCCTTCTTTCACAAAGCCGTTTTCAAATCTCCGCGCGGGGAGGAGCCATACGCAACGTCGGCCAATTAGAACGCGTGTTTCCTTTGCGTCACGAAAAATGGCTCTCGACCTATCGTAGCACCAAACGTCAGTGTTTACATCAGGAGAACGGAAATGGGACTAGGCAACATGGTGGAAATGTGATGTTATTTGCGGATATGGTTACCACACTTTAAAGGGTTACAGAAATCGTATTACGGGAGTCTGTTGCTCCAAAACGGATTAAAATAACTTAAATACAAGCATCCAGTTGTTGCTAACACGCGGCTTTGATTTTATGGTCAACTGATGTCTAAAATCAGCGCCTGAAATGTCCAAACCTGCACTCCTTTCGCTTCATCAAGCACTGAGGAAAAGCTTCCAGAGTCTCGAAAACAATCAGAAAGTATGGACGAGTGTGTTGGCCGATTGCAGCCCTCTGATGGTGTCTCTCGGGAATTTGGCAGAGCAGTCGAGGGCGCTTTCCAACGTCCAACTCTCCAACACGCCTCTCAGAGACTTTCCTGACCTGGAGGAACGGCTGCGTTTCAAGCTCTTACAAGCCACGGATACAGTCCTGGGCAAAGTCAATGAGAAGATGTAAGTAAAAGGGTACACAAGAGCAACACAAGTGAAGACTGTATTGATGATGTACAGACTCACCTCTCTGATTTCTCACAATGTTTCCCTGAGATGTACACTGTTACAGACAGTGACTTGGTTATTTAATAATGACTCATTATGACGGCAGCCCTGCTTCCCACACTGTGTCACTCACGTTTTACTGAGAGGTATCACTCTCCTGCCAGCTTATACTGATCATGTGCCACAGCTAATTATGATATGCTGCTGTTATTTGCGACTTGCAACGGGTTGCTACTCTTGTTTCACTGGCAGATATCACTTTCCACTGGCATGTGATGATACAACAAGTGACCTTCAGTATATGACAGTGAAAAGTGTTATCCACCAGTGGAACAGGAAATTATTTTGCACATTGCTCTACAGCTCTTTCATTTAAATAATTGTATATATTAATTGTATATATTGTTTTTGTCAATTTTACATTTATGCCTATTGACTTACAGTACCTGTTTTATTATTTCTTTGTATTATATTTCTGTTTGTTAGGGGGAAATTCCTTGTATGTGAAAACCTACTAGACAATAAATCTGATTCTGATGGCAATGAGCAGCAGCATATCATGATCAGCAGTGGCTTATGCCCATAAGAATCAGAATATGCCAGTGGGAGGTTGTATCTGTCGATAAAACACGAGTGACATACTGTTTATAAGTGCCATAAGCCAGTAAAACGACAGCAGCATACCAAAAATCAAGAGAGACATACAGTACTACTCTGAATCAGCATATGCCACTAAAACAAGAGTGGCGTACCATTAGCCACTTTTCGATATCTGCGCTGTTTCCCATTCCTCACACTCTCTTACTAAATATGTATATGTGTCAGTTTTTCTGTGATAATTTGATTAGAAACACATTTATTTAGGAATATGCTCCATGTAAGCACAGTATCAGCGAAGATAATAAAGGGTTTAAAACTAGATTTTGACACAGGGCACCTATACTATCCGTCCACCCCTCCGTCCCTCTTTCCCTCAGGTCTTCTCTACAGTCTGTCAGAGATTCCATGAGTAACCAGGTCTCTGCAGTCTTCCAGCTTTACGAGCAGAACCCAGAGAGTCTGGATCTGCTCACTATGACCGAGCGCTCGGCCACCGCCCCGTCTCTCTCTGACATGCTGGAGTGGCTGCAGGATGCCGAGCGTCACTATCGACAACAGTATCCTTTCTGTTCGTGTTTGCATTGGGTTCGGTTTGCGATGTGTCCTGGGTCTTTTTTTCCTCAACTCATGTCATCAGATTTCTGAGGAGGAAGACTCTGCTGCAGACGCTGAGGGCAGACGATCTCTCCCTTTTAGAATCTGCTCCCAAAAGATGGAAATCCTTGGAGTCTCCCAGTGCAGAAGACTGCATCACAGGTAAAATCTGTTTTATATAATGTTGACAACTTCATTGTAATGCTGCTCTGTTCAAATAATAACTAATTAATCATATATAACAGGTTCATTCTAATAAGATATAAACAGTTTGACACAGTGGGTCATACTTTACAAACCATTTGTTGTAGTTTTGCCACTATCAGGTATTGAGTATCTTATCGTTTGTCAGCCCATTTTGTTTTTGATAGATTTTTTTTATCACCATAGATAACACTGGGGAACACAATTTTTGTTGAGTTAGGTCTGACAGCTGTTTTTAACTAATTTTTGGGTGCGGAATCCAAAACTGATCTCAGTTTTTCTCTATCACGTGAAGTTTTTGAACTAAAGGATCCCCGTTTTCTTAAAAAATATGAAAAATACTGTACTTAACAGATATGTGTGTGATAGTACTGACCTATTGGGAGCTGCACACACCTCTCACCGCACTGTCTCAATTGTGACTGCACAAACAAGTTGCCACGTAGCTGTAGATGAGTCCAATCGTAGTCAGCTGGCAAGTCTTACTACAGCTAATCAGTGGAATTTTGCTTATCTGGAGGGTAAGCTGTGGAGAAAAAACTTGACGTGCTAGAAAAAAACTGACTGCAATTTTGGAATCAGCATGCCAATTTTAGTTTTAATCAGCATAAAAATCTAACTCAACAGAATTTTTTTTTCAAATTGTTCCCCAGTGTAATAGACCAAACTAAACTGAAGTCATGTAACAATATCTTTTGTGTAGCAACAGGAAGTTTGACAGCAATAGCCAACAAAATAATAAATAATAGAACAAAAGCTAAAATGTCAGAAATGTCAGTTTTTGATGTTTGAAATATTATCTCTTGACCCTTTCTTCCTGTCACAATGCATTGTGTTTTCAGATATTCTCTTTATATTACTTATAATGACCCAAGCCAGTATACATACAATTTAAAGAACAGGAACATTTTTCAACTGCCCTGGAAAAGCCATTTGACATAATTTGGTCTGTTAGTTTATATAACTTGTGTTTTAGTACAAGTTGACCAGAGACCAACGCTCAGCCAAATCTATAATGGCTGTCATCTTCATTCACGTGTTAGTTGTAGGGGTGTACGTTAAATATACGCTGCTGAAGATTTGTAGGTGAACTAATTACTTCTCTGTCTTCTTTCAGATATACTTTGCAAAGTGTCCTTCTTTATTGAATCCCAATGAAGAGAGTAAAAGCAACATAAGTGGAACTCTGACTGCATTTCTACAGAGAGGCTAGAAGAGTGGAGTGGGATCGCTAAAGGAAACATACATGTATACCTCAGACGCATTTCCTGTGGATGTTAGGAAAAGGACTGGATTTTAAGTGTCATCATATAAATGTCCGTAGACATGTTCTTGGATGGGAAGTGTGTGAATGTACCAGACTTTATATGGTAATTCAAGATGAAGAGGACATTACAACATTGCAGAAGGTGCCTTTTTGTTCACTAAAAAGGACCCTTCATATTTAATTGATGACCCAGTGAAAATCGCTGTATCAATTGCTGTCTGTGATGGTCAAAATGGCCCAAACGAAATATATTTTTGAGAACAACCAGCACACACAAGGATAAAGACAGTTGCAAAACACAGTTTCTGAAGCACACTTTAACAAACTTGTTTTATTTCACACTTTCGATGTCGGCACACTCAGTCAAGGCTTTATGTGACAAATCGAGAGGGAAAGACATTGTCAGAGAATAACTGCTTAAGAAATCACAGCAATCTTCACAACACAAGCCATCATTAAAGCCACCGTAACAGTCATACCTACTCACTTTGTGAATTTGTTGAGTTGACATTATAGGCAATGGGCTTTCTTCAGGCACTACTATAAATCACAGTGCAGTAAAAGTCAAATTTCAAACAAACGTGAATGTTTTTAAGTACTGAAGACAAGCGTAACATTACAAAGAGATATACAAAATAAAATGATAAAATATAGGTTGAATATATTAATAAATATATGGATTTCAATTTATTTATAGTTCATGGACTTAAAACTTGAGACAGTAAATTTAGGAAAGAAGAGAAGAGAAGAGTTACAGTTTTTAACAGCATCAACTCTTTAACTTCCTTCCTCCTCCACCTGCTGGTGTTCCTACCTCTTCTCCCTATACGTACTCCTTTAGGGGTAGACTATTAGACGTGATAGGTTTCGGGGGATCTGGTGCTGAAGCGGGTGAATTAGCAAAGCTCCGGCCTATGTAGCCCCTGCGGTACCTGCCGTCCCTCTCCATGAGGGGGCAGGTGCTGCTCAACACAGCTCCACTGATCATAAGAATAACGGCAGCTGCCCAGCCCAGATATATAGCCTGACCCAGCTCCCTTTTGTGCATCAGGGGCACGTTGGGGTTGTAGAAATCCTGGACGACAGTGTTAGCAGTCCAGGAAATGGGAATCAGCACACACAGGCCGGTCAGAATGAAGAGAACACCGCCTGAGAGCGCGATGCCCGCCTTGGCCCGGCGGTCGTCCCCGGCACAGGTGGTGCACTTCATGCCACAGCAGGACACGGTGCAGGAGAGCCAGCCCATGAAGATGGCCAGACACATGAGGGCGCGGGCCGCCTGGATGTCCGGAGGCAGTGCCAGCATGGAGTCGTATGTCTTACACTGCATGTGACCAGTGGTCTGGTAGATGCAGTTCATCCAGATGCCTTCCCATTTGATCTCTGAGGTCAGGATGTTGCTGCCGATGAAGGCCGAGACCTTCCACTGAGGCAAGGCCGTGACGGCGATCGCCATGATCCAGCCGGTCACCGCGCAGGTGAAGCTGATCAGCTGCATGCCAGTGTTCACCATGGTGACCTCCTTTGTGTGGTCCCTCTTTGTTTCCTACAGTTGCCTCTTTGGGGAGATCTTGTTTTCTTTATTATCCTTCTTTTTGGTCTTTAAAGTCTACTACTTTGATTTACTTGTCCCCTTCCTGTTTGGCTAGGCCAAACTTCCTACGGTCTTTGCCTCAATGCCACTTTGTCAGCAGCCATTTTCTTCTCTTTTTCTTTTCCTCTTCAACATTTGCTCTCTCTTTTCACTTCCACGTGTCTTCAATTCACTGCGTTATCCAGAAGTAATGGCTCGCTTTCTCTCGACAGTCATCCACTTTCCAAAGGATCAGAGGCTCGCACACTTTCTCCTCCTTCTCATTCCTGAGTTTGAGTCAATGCATTATTGAGTAGGCGATAGCTGTGCAGTCACCTGTGGCAGCCCGCAGAAGCCGGATCGATTCACAGTCCAGACTAGTGGATAAAATGGATCTCAGCCAGGCTTTTTATTTTTTAAATATTTTGTGGAAGTGGTTCTTTGGCTTGAGCTCTGGTTCAAACCCAGGGGGGCAATTGTTGAGCTGCAGTATATGTCAGTGTCACACTCCTGGTTTGGTGTAGCCTTACCGAGATGGATCAGACTGATAAAACCTGATACTTGGATTCAAGGCCACTGATGCTGCTACGAGTGTATCCTGTCACAGCAAGGTTGAAATGGTGATGCTTGATTTCACAGAATAAAAATCGGCGTCGCTTTTTACCTCTTTAGTCGTCACAAATCCAATGTTTAGTCCTTACGGAATAAATGAAACAAACATCCTGTAGAGATGAACAATCAGCCGTTATTCCAGTCACTTATTTGAGCAGAGGCTTTTCCAAGAATCCATATCAAACTTCGCAGAAGACGGGCTTTTAAATCTGTGTATCTAATTTAAAAAAGCACAGGTTTCCAGAGGGAATCAGCCAGTAGAACTCGTCATCAGACACTGCTGCTGTTGCCAGCTGAAGTGTCTCCTTGTTGACAATAAAAAGCGCTGAGGTCCAAAGCCTTGACGAGGCCACTTCAGGCTTCAGCTGCTGCTGGGCTTCACCCTCCCCCCCAACCGCTTCCTTTGATAGCAACGCAGCCCAAATGGGTCAGTTTGGTTCCAGTGAGGGTATAAATAACAAATCAGGGCCACACTGTCAGACTTCTGGGTAAACACGGCATCAGTTCACTCCCTCCCATCTTCAGTACCGCTGTTTACAGTCAAACCTGCGAGAGCAACAACTGAACCCCCGGAGAGAGAGAAAAAACCCACCGATGCAGGAGGGAGGGAGAGGGCAAAAGAGGGTGAGACAACAAAAGGAGGGAGGGATGGATGGACAAGGATGGAGCGCTGTCCGTTGGTGGATCAGTTAACACAAAGACAACATGGGGGGGACCTCTACAATGAGGATTACACACTTTGTAGTGCTTCATACCACACAAACTCATGCATTTTAAAGGAGCTTTCAGAAAAATTAGCTTTCACTTGCCCTTTTTGTCTGCAGTGAAAGGGAGAAACGGCTTCACAAAAGGGGACAATGGGGTTTTTTTTTGTGGTTGAAATGCTGAAAAGCCACAGGAGAAATTCACAGTTCACAGGTAAAAAAAAAAAAAAAAAGGTCAGGTGCGTGTGTCATCTGAACAAAGGAAATGACAAAACCCTGAATTCTGACACGTTACCAACATTGCTTGTTTTGTTTAATCTTAATTATTTCATGTTATTTCAATAAAATGTGACAAACATTAACAGGCTGAAATGGCAGGTCTATATGGGGTGAGTTATTATGGTTATTATCGATGTATTGTTAAGTAAACAGCTAGAGAAGAAAATAGACCCTGCATGTAACAGAAGGGTCTGACAGCCCCCCTTTGTCTTCATATTCAGAAATGTCCCTTCTACCCAAGACCGCTCTCGCTCCATCTGCATTACACTGAACCTTGGTCTGCCATTGTGCCGATGAATTAAATATCATGGCATCAAGATCTGTGGTTCAGGTTTCCTTTCTTCTGTAGCCTCCACTCTCCTTGGTAACGGTGGCCATGACAACCAGCCAGGACACAGGAAACGGGAGAGGAGAGGGGATGATACACAAAGGGAAGCAGGGGAAGGTGACACATACCAATGATGGCTGTCCAGTCTGAATGAATAAAGAGACAGAGGTGTGTGTGTCTGTAGCAGTCAGAACTGTAGTGAAATTACAGCACAGTTAATGCCATGCAGCCTTATATGAATTGGAATTAAGAGAAATAGTTTAGGCTTTTGCAGTAACATCACCTCATCGGAGTTGAATGAGGTTTGTTCCTATTTAGTGACATTTTACGTACAAAAATATTGAAATTATTGGAAATTCAACATCCCTAAATCCCCTTGTCCCCTTGTCCCAGAGAGGTCAAACCAGTGGACTGCATGACCTCTTGGGGCACCATGAAGGGAGGTGCTGCCAGCACAACAGCATTGGATCCAAAGTTACCTGAGAAGTGTAAAATTGAGTGAGAAACAACCTCAAGACGTCAGAACTTAAATCTAATTGAAATATTAAACATTTGGTAACACACATTTATGTTTTTAATCCATTGTGCTTATTTATTTACCTCAATAGAAGTTCAGCTGACCAAAATGTTCAACAATATTGATCATTAATAAAACCATGTTGACAGAGCTGTCAATAAAATGCCAATATTTTAGCCGTTTACTCTTTTATTTCACCGTTTTACAGTACATTATTGTTACGTTGTGTGAATTACTTTTTGTTTGTGTCAAGTAGGGAAAGAACTCAAATTTCTTACCTGAACCTCTATTAATGATCTAATAAAAAGAAAAATGTAAGAGGATAACATGTGACTGTCCTACTTATGTGTGAATTCAAAGGACTTAGGTTACCGACTGATAGCGCCCTAAAGACATTTAATATTAAAAGGCCCATTCCTTCCTTTGTTTTGCCTGTGTACCTGCCTGTATTAACAGTTCAAGCTGCTACACTGGTTACCAGTTACATTAATACATTTTGTTTTACATGTCTAGGCGAGGCCCTGAGCTACAATATATGACAAACCCTTTAATGTTGTAGTGTACTTGTAGTAAAGCCCATAGATCCTCAGGCCCATGTACTGTCTGTGTAAACCTGATGACATGGGCTCACTTAAAAGGAAGTTCTGGATGACTGCATTTACACTGCTTAACAATAACTTTTAAAAAAGCATCAGCAAGGTGCTCCGATATCTTCATGCCTCATTCAGCTACTCTTAGATGACCATCAAGGTGAGGAAATGGATAGATACATTAATGTTTTACTGTTCTCAGTAATCATGTGATCCATTTACCTTGGTAAAGAATGCCATCTAGTGACAAAATACATGCACATTGAGGCCTTGGTGTTAACTGGTCAACTAGCTCTATGACACATTTTTTGTTGTTTATATTACGGTCCCGTCTACGAGGACGTAAGGGACGTACTTTAGTAAAATGTCCTCCATTTATGGTGATTCCTTTGTAATGGATGAAAAAGGGAATTTTTCGTTGCAGATTTTATTTGTCAAGTTTGGGAGAGCTGTAAAATTACCTGCAATTTTGAAATGAAATGTTTGACCACTGCATCTGTACTTTTGGTGTCTTGTAAGCTCATGAGGGTTGGGCACTTCTGAAAAATCAATCAATCAATATGAACATAAAAGCCCCTTTTCAATTTGTCATCAATGACGAGAACACACCTGCTATGTTATAGGCATAAAATACCAATTTATTACTTTGCACATTAACACAAGAATTCCCTGCAGGCTAAAAAAAAAAAAAAAAAAAAGAAAAAAGAAAAAAAATGTATTTGAACATGTCACATAATAGCAATAACAGCAAGTGAAGGGCCCTCTGCTGGGGGCGGAGCTACAACACGCCCCGCCCCCAGAAAGGGCTCCACCCATTCATAGAATCGGAACGTTCCATTCACGGAATTGGAATGTTCCAATTCTATTGCTATTAGACAATCACACACAGCTTCAGAGACCACTAGCAGGAACAAAAGAAACAGAGCAGAGCTATAACAAACCCCCAAAAAAGGAACCAAAAAAAAAAAATAAAAAAAAGGGAAAGTAAAATAAAAACACACAATACACAATGTCAAATTACAAATCCGTTAAGATATAACAATATATCAAAGTGAGAGGAATTTAGAAATAATTCATGCTCTCTTTCTATTGGGGCACAGAAAGAACTATGGATCTTTTTTTAAATTTTATTTTAAAAAGGTTAAAAAGAGGTAATCCTGCTCTGTTGATGCCATGGGGACCCCTTCACAAAGAGGAAGTGCATTTGTGAGGGGTCAGCAGAGTTGCCATGGAGACAGGAGAGACCCCACTAAGAGGCGTGGCCACAGGTACAAACCAGGAACGAGGAGACAAAATGGATGCTCGCTACAGTAACCTGGCAAAGAGGAGAGGGGTTCGGCCTTTAACGGGTCCACGTTTGAAGAAAGTACCTCGTTTGAATTTGAACACGACGCAAAGAGCCGGCCCCCCTCGCCTCAGAAAACAGCTTGTACCTCCCAAATTACTGACATTTGTGTAGGAATCTTTAAAATGCATCTTAGAGAGACTGGACAAATATTGCTAGCCTAAAACAGTCCCACTAAATTGATAAACATTTACCCCCCTCCACCCACCCCCCCAAAAAAAGCGTTTATATTTTTTTCTTTCTCATAATAAATATGATCCCAAAAAGTTTTTTTTTTCTTTTTTTAAAAAGGACAATACTCTGGCATGCAGGCGAGCAAAGTCTACATTGTGTTACTTTAAAAGAAAATTGTCTACAGCCTACATAACTATTTCACCAAATGCACATTCCCACTGATTGATACAAGCAAATAAAATAAACTAAAAATTAAAAAAATAAAAGTACAGAGACACAATTGCGAGATTAGACCAACAACCACAATGAGTAGAATTATAGCTTTGTTTTTCCACATTTGAAAACTGGGTTAATATTGCTTTGCAATGTCATGGTACAAACAGGGAGTGATCATTTATCTGACTGGAGTTTAATGATCAAATATTGTGAAGGATATAAAACATCAAATCATTCCCCATTAGAGATGCCAGATGAATGTTCAATCACAGCCCACTTGGCTTGGTAAAACTAGTGCACGTTTTAAAAACTGATCTGCCCCCCTTTAAACAAAGAGTAAAACTTATTGCATGCAATGCCTGGACAGCACCCTCCCACCCCCGCCCCCCCCCCCCACCCCCCACCACTAGACCTCCTCATTTCCAGCTTCTCTGCTCCTAGCCGATGTCAACGCCCACGCCTTCAACAGGCAGGTGCTCAAACTCATTCATAGTAAACCTGCTGCTTTACGGGTGGTTTATTACAAAAGGGCTTTCACTGAGCCGTCCCCCCCTGATGAGGCGTGCACGTCGACCGTTTCTCCAAACCCTCCTGTCCTACATCTTTATCCAACCGCAACACCAGGGGGCACCACTTGTGCAACCGTCACCACAGGCCGTCGCTGATGTCACCACGGTTTCCATGGTAACAGTTTGCCGAGTGTTTGTACAGGGGGTCCAAGGGCAGTGCTTATGCTTATTGTCAATTCATTTAATCCAGTGTTAAAAATGCATAAAAATATGAAACAAACACCGTCAAATAGCAGAGACTTTAAGATGGGTATACTTCAAATACACACAGAGTAATAGAAACCATTGTTTAAAAAGTCTAAAAATTCAACTCATTGCCTATCGCAAACCGCCTTTAAACAAATCCCTTAACCAAGGTTCTCTCTGATTACAATCCCTGATTGTCTCCATCTATCTGATCAAAACCAACTGATACCAGCTGAGCGATGTACGCAGCGGCAGATCTGTTTTACCGGGCGGGAGTGCTACACAAGAGCTCAAATCTGCCGCTAAAGTTTACTCACATCAGAACATACAGAGGAAGCATGAATTCATCCATCCTGGGGCCTACTTCTTCTCACCATTAACCAGAATGCTACAAAAAAAAAGTCCAACCCAAAGCTCTACCCCTTAACCTGCAGCTCAACAACTGAAGTCTATTCCTGAAGTCGCACTAGTAACTATATAACTGGCTTTGCTGCCAACCTTAAAATTTCATCACAATAGTAACAACATTGACAAATACGATAACAACAACAACATCAATGGTAAACTACTAATTCTAAACAGTTTTTAAGATAACCACAAAACATCTTATATTAAACTTTTACAAATCTGCTTTGTTGATTCGTATGTATAAATGCATAAAGGTAAGAGAGATTGAGAGTGCCCTCTGTTGCTTGCCTAGCGTCCCGGGTCAGTGCAATGAATTGGCCAGTATTAGCAAAGGAGACCTCAAAAACTACGTTGGTTTCCGGCTCTTCAAACTACTACAAAAAGAAAAGAAAAAAAAAAGTAAAACAACGTCCAGCAGTGTTATCATATAATCTTTCAGATAATCAGGTCCAAAGAAAAATAAGACCCTGCTTTTCACACAGAAAGCAAGGCTGATAAGACCATACTCTGTGTTTAATGCCTTCAGCCATTCAACAGGTCCCAATGCTGAGCCAGTCACAGGCCAGACCACGGTTACTACTGCTACACGTCAGACCTGACTTCACTTACTACTTGAAATGGATTCAGTTACTTTTCCTGGGATTCAATGATGTTTTGAGGCACAAAAAGGAGCAGCTGGCTCCAAAAAGGTGCAAATCCCACCCATCTTACAGGCTAACACGCGTGTTCAAAATGTAATTCAAAGCATTTCAATTAATAAGTGACCCAGGACTGCTACAAATACCCACACCAGCCTCTATGAGGCCTGTTTAAGTCATATGTCTCAAAGTTGCTCTATAGATGTAAATATATGCTTATATGTACTGTATGTGTGAATATAAAAACAACAAATCTGAGGCATTTACAGCAGTTATCTCCTTGATTTCCCTTTACAATTCAGTGGCCTGCCATGAAACACACATGCACACACAAACACACTCTCATACAGCAGTACATGTATATACAGAGATGCACACACACGCACACATACAGACTTGTGTATTCTTCGCTAAGATGGGAGGAAAGTAGTAATGGGCATGACACCCAGGTCACCTCGCTTGTAAAAGACCGTAAAGGAGAAAAAGTTAAAACACACGCTCATAAAAAGGAAAAATATATATATGTATATATATATATATCATTCTCAAAAGGTCGACTCCCCTCCATCTCTTTCCTTTAGAGTTCCCTCCCCACCACCCAATAAACCCAAGACCTTGTGACAGATTTTGCCCAAAGGGGCTTTGAGGTAAAAGTAGATAAGAGTCCTGCTTAGCTGGGAGAGCTGAAGAGCTGCGCTGACACAGATTGTGCCAATCCACTCCCTTGCTCAGTGTATCTTACAAAACACAAGAGTGCAGACATTCAAATAGAAAAAACAAACTCAAAATAATGGCTCAACTTGTAGTATGTGTGTATGGTTTGTTTTTGTTTTTATCGTTTTTTTTCGTGCACTGGAAACCCTCAGGGTTCGCAGTGCTGAATTGCTGGTTTGAAAGGCGGCTCGATTGGGAACGCTGGTTGGAGATTGTTCCTTGAAACAAAAACCTGCTGGACATAGGGACACAGCAGATTCCCCCGTCCAAGAGCCGCTTTGGTGCAGATTCAGAAAATGTAGAGTGAGGTTGAAGAGAAAGAGACAGACTACAAGGAGAGAGAGATGAAGAGAGAGACTGGCAAATAAGAGAGATAAAAAGACAGAAAGAAAGGGAATCCGCGGGTGGACTGGCTGACGTGCTCGCTAGCTCAGGCGAAGTACATGGTGTGCTGGGTATCATAGTGGATCTGGACTGCCTTGGCCAACGCCTGGGGGTCCCGGCCGTTACTCTGGCCCGACACGTGGCTGCCTTCAGCACTGCAAGACAGAGAAAGGCCGGGTTTACTTTGACTGTCAGGAATGATATCACATAACAAACATGCAGGAAATAGAAGGTACAAGGACAAAAACAAGAGCTGTGTTCTGGTAGGTAAGTGGTTTAGTCTCTTGCCTCTGGAAACACGTCTAGAGAGCTTTCTCTCCTGTCTCCTCTACATCGATTACGATATCGATCACTTTTTAGAAAGTACAAATGTTATAAAGTGCTTTGCAGAGACAAAAAGAATAAAGATGCTCTGTACAACACACACATCACAATGACAAAGACAACAAGTGTGCTTTAAGATGCTTTTAAAACATCTAAATACTATCCCAAGGTCCAAGAGGCTCGGTTGCAAAAGCATGAGCATCCTTAATTTTCAACCTTGATTTTGAAAATGTCAACAGGCCCTCCTCTGAGGACCTGAGGGCCCCTACACTGGGACAGCGAGTCATGTCTTCCCAGTCAAACGTGAGATGTTATGGGGCACCCCGGGGGCCGTTGTTGCATGTCATACCCCTCTCTACTATCATCTATCCAAGAAAGTCATAATCACATTTTAACGATAATTATCCATTCGGGCCAGTCGATGAAAGCATTTTAAATGCTATCACACAGCACTAAGATGTGTTATCCCTCTGGGTCTGGTCCAATACAGCCAGATATGAGCTACTTCTCTTTCTTGAACTAGCACCACAGATATCCAGGGCTGACACACCTGTCATGGTCTTTGTCCACCAGGTGATAGCGGGCTCGGAAAGCCACTAGCCGGGCGTAGTAGGCTGGTGCTGGGATGGAGACGGAGCGCGTGCAGCGGACGTAGGTGTGGCACAGCTGGTAGGTGAGGAGCTGCAGTTCGTCGGCAGTGAAACAGTTGTCATCCCACAGGACATGGTAGTGGGAGGGACGACTGGTTCCCTGAGGGAAGATGGAGCATAACATGTTACATGTCAATACTGTGCTGATCATTTGATGTCATGTCAGCTAAGGACTTCTGTCTGCTAGTTAAACTACCTGCTTCTGTCTCAAAACTCACAACTAATTGTGTGCAGCTTGTGAGCAGGTGTGCACACTCTTTTTGTTTGTTGGTCTTAATTTCAATTTGTATACAGGAATTTCTTTGTGTTCATAGAACAATTGAAGAGCAAGAAGCAAATGCTGTCATGTGCACAAACAACTGCAAGTGTCTGTTTCCACTTTTTACAGCTATCTTTTTAAATTTACAGGGGACAAGTGTTTGATAGTGGAAAGATGGGAATGTGGGAAGTATATCACTTTAAATAACAGCCAAACCATCTGATGGTTTCCCGTAATCATGCCGTTTATTGTCATTAAGCATCATTACCGTGGTAACCACAGAGCAAAATTGCCGTACCCTTGAAGAGAATTTCCACTGAAATAATGGGTTGTAACCATAATGTCTATTTTTTGTGTGACAGTGTTTAAATGTGCATAATTCTGTCAAAACTGGTAGAGAGACTTGGGAGAACTGGCGTGAGCAGGACACAATGCACATGTTAGATTTAGATAAAGTTCCACCACATCTATGATACGTGTGTGAGCGTGTATGCCTCACCTGAATCCCAGCATGGCTGCACAGGTAGAAGTCAAACTCGGATGGGTGTGTGATGGTGCTGTCCACTGTGGTGCCTGCTGGGACGTTACCGCTCTTCCCAACCTGCAGGGGTTGAACAATTAGATTATAGTTAAGACTCATACAATACAGAAAACAATTCAGTACCACACATCATAGCAGAGTGAACTCCTACTGACCCTCTCAGCTTTGTCAGAGCAGAAGAGACGAGTGTGGTGACGCTTCTGGACCACAATGTATGTAATGCCCGGCCTGTAATCCTCCTCCAGACTGATGCAGGCCTTCCTGATGGCTATCAGCTCCGGCCACGCTACCTGAAAATACAAAAAAAAAAAGAAGACAAAACACACAGACTTGAAAAATGTATCCTATGTAACATGTTGTCTTGATATACTACTGAATTTTCTGTGTTTATTTCATATTCTAATTTATTCTAATGTTTGCATCGTCATCTTTAAATTAAGGTTTTGACAGCCTCCTCTCATAATGAATCAGAGATGCCATTCCTGCCTCATACATCACAACAAAATGGCACAAATCTGGCAGAAATAAGCTGGAGATAAGCATGAAAACAACTGGTAAATCTCTGCCAAATGCTGCTAATCGCTCACCTGTTTCATTTGTCCCTCAGACACACCGCCACGATAATAGATGATTCGTGTGGGCTTGAAGCGTGTGGACTTGTAAAACTGGATGAGCAGCTCCCGCACCATGTTGGTCAAGTCTTGAATTACCTCCTGACTGAAGAGCTGCTCCTAAAGAGACAATAACAACTGATTTAGACTCAACAAAAACAGACGTTGGCATGATCCAGTCTGCAATCTCTCCCATCAAAGTGATGCACTCAAACTTTAACACAACAGACTGATTTAAAAAAAAAATTACTCAATTAATGAGTACAAAGTAACAGCTTATCAATAGTGTGAAAATCCAAATGTCACTTTCACTAATAAGCACACACAGAATGTTGTTACCTGGGACATGTCTTGTCTAGATGTCTGGACTCGCACCGTGGCGCAGTAACGGCTGGGGTGGCCGTCCATGCTGCCCACCACTGCAGCGATGGACGGCTTCTTCCCATCACCTGCCGGAGGATGTGTGACATCCGCACCAAGAAAGATGACAGGCTGCTGGAACACAGAGGGCCTGAACCAAGAACAGGCCACACAAAAGAAAGAAAGGACACTTTCCATCACAGGCATGAACATCATATTTCTTATTCAACTTCTTAACCAAGAAAAGCACGACCTCGAAGTAAAATTATGTGAGAAATGAAAATGATCCAAATATCATTATACAAAGAATTTAAACACCAGATGAAATAAATGCCAAGAAGAGAAAAATTTATATGAAAATGATGAAGATTATTACTCCAACTTGGTTTGCTCTTTACCACATGATTACCGGGGGACTATTTGTATTCAGAAAGCATCTGAACAATCTACAGCATCCAAAGCCAAGAAACATTCCCACACTCCCATCTGGACTGCAGAGAAGAAATTACAAAATCCATGCTGACCTCTGATGAGGCACCAGGACGTTGTTGATGCCTCCCAACTTGGCGTTGATCTTGAGGCACAGGTTGGAGAGGGTCTGAGGGGACGTCTTCACTACGTTCTTCACTTGCACACACTGGGTTGCCATGCCAAGGAGAGTATCACCCACCCGCTTTACCTCAGCTGTAGATGGAAACCGAGACAACAAAGATCAACATCATAAAAATGTACTTTAAAACGGAATAATAACCTGTGGAATCAAAAAAAGTTCAGTTCCCACATGTGACCCTCTTCCTTTGTTCCATCATATCCAAAAAGATTTTCCTTTATTCACTAAAATGCAAAATTCTGAATTTAAATATCTTACCATAGACTGGTGTTTTGCCAGGCAGGATGACCACAATCAGCTGCAGACCTACGTAAGACATCTTGAGGTGTTTGAACATGGGCTCCACGCTGTCAGCTCCTTGGGCGTATTTACAGAAACATGGCTGGCCTTGAATGGGCATCCCAGCGTCCTTGGAGATCTTTCGAAGCTGGTCAGTGAAGCTCCTATCGAAAAGCATTTAAATGCTCATCAGAAACCAGCAATATACGCATAAGCAGACAACTTCTAATAAAATTCAATGTAATAGGGAGAAATAGATGCAGGACCATTGTAACTGCAGGTTGTAGCTAAAGCCACACTGGAAGCATTGTGAGGCTGTAGTTGGACACAGCAGTGCTTTGAGCTAAATGCTAACATGCTATTGTTAAGCTGGTATAATGTTTGTTCTTCTATGTTTATTCTCCATCTTAGCAAATGTTAGAATGCAAACTCATGAAACTAATTAACTAAACACAGCTGAGGCCGATGGAAATGTCGTTAGATCTGCAGATATTTGATCATAAACTCAAGTATTGGAAAAATTCGGCGCAAGAAGAAAAGTAGAGAGATCACCGATCGCCAAAATTATTACAATTCATTCTGAGGGGGACATGAATGTCATGACAATCCATCCTATAGTCTATAGTCACTCAAAACCACCAATGTGAACCTCATGGTGGCGCTAGAGGAAAAGTCAACAGACATTGCTGACCAACAGACACACGCTGTTAGCATGGCCGCTGCATAAAAGGCTCATCATTTGCCTTGTTCTGTCACTTCCCTTTTCAAGTATAAAGTACATTTGTAGTCTCGTTGAAAAGCCATGACTCACTTGAGCAGGTCCTCCCGACACTGTTTCTGTGGAGCGAAGCAGGCCACAGCCCAGACCTTGATCTCAATGCCGGCGTAGAACTGCTTCCCTCTCATGTCCCACACGCCCTGGTTGGGCGTGGCCACGGTTTTATTCTGCGGAGAGAGTCCCTACTCTCTTAGTCAACCCCCCGATTGGATGAGCCAATACAAAAGGTACAACAGCCCAACCCACACTTTGATTTTCCAACCATATACAGACAGACAAAGCATTAAAAGTCCACCCAGCTGGCCTACAGACCCTGTACATTGTTAGCTAGATGAGACACAGATCAAAATATTCTGTGCACATTGAGAGGCTTCAGTTTCACTGTTCATGAAGTATTAATCTGCACAAAACATACACAGTCTATGGTGAGCATTGCGAGATGTATTTAGAAGAGAGAAATGCTCCGTTTGTTTTGTACATAAATATTCTGGTTTTATAGCTTTCTATATCAGAGTCCTGACACGAACAGAGAAGAGTAGTGTATCTATTAAAAGACGCATCATTAGGTCAGAGCTCCTACTTCAAGTGTGGTTGTGAATACAAATTCAAAGGGCAATGGCTTTCAATTAAGTTAATAGGATCTGCCGAAGGCCATTAAGAGCTTTTACTCTTCACAACAAGTGACCACAATGAACTACTTGAGACTGGCACGCCAAGAAAGGTTTCAGGATTTAAAACTACCTAATAAATTATTACAGGTTGTTGTCAGTAATATAAAAACTTCACAGTGCATGTTACACAGGAAATAGAGTGCTGCTTTTCTCTTCTCATTGTACACATACAGTCAACTTCAGAGAGTATTCATTTTTGTTTCTGTGAATACTTTAATGCAACTGTATGTCCACCAACATCAGCATGCCGTTTCCAATTGAAAGGCGAGTGTATTTCATTCATACCAAGTGATCACAGAAAAGGGAAAAGCTTTCAGTCCACATTTAAGGGCATTTCACTGGAAGCCGATTAGACTCGATATCCCAGCAGGCATATGGCCAAGCCTTTCAGAAAGAGAGTGTTGTGATAGGATCTTGGCTAAATTAACCAACGTATAGTTCAGGCAGCCAATAAAAGGGATTTAAGCTTGGCACTGGCACATAAGAGCATTTTTTTTTCAAGCAACAATCTGCTGTAAGTCTGTGAAGAACAAATGCAAATGAAGCAGAGAGTGTAAGGGAAAAGCCCCCCCCCCCAGGGATCATTAAAGTTTCATCTTATCTTAGCAGAATCACTGAACACTGCCTCTGAACGAGGTGTTATGTTCCAGTATCTGTAGTATTTCTATTAACCATTTCATTTTCAGGCTTTAAAAGTGAATCTTTCAGACAGGTTTTTACGTTAATGCCGGTGAGTCTTATCGTCATCCTGTTGGCAGCACATCCATTTTTACCCTCTTACACACAATCCTTAAATCCCAATACAGCCTCTCAAGCCTGACAACCAGGCAGTAATGTAGCATTAAAAGGTCTGTAATTCTGTAAAAAAAAAATGGGTTGTTCATGCTCCCAGTTACGTCTTCTGTTGACAAGCTGGATGCAAATGATGCCTTTCAGATGCATACAGCTTTGCTCAAAATGTTTTCTCTTATCTTCTGCATGCAGCATCCAATCAGATCTCTCTAGACGGCTGCTTTGAGATTCAGTGGGTGAACCTCAGCAGTCTGCAGTAACTTGCCCCTCATCTGCATTGCTCCACTAACACAGACTCTACTGAAGGCAACAGGTGAAAACCCAGAGCCTTCATCCACATGCACCATAATATTTACATACTTGGAAGCTGTGTCAGTGAAGGGAAAGAGAGTTTAAAGAGGTGCACCACAGGATTATAAAAACTGGGCAAGTTCCAGGTCTTACAGGTTTAATCTAAGTTGAATACTGTATCTAGAGTTGCAGAGGAAGGAGGAGTCGCTGGTTCTTTCACTATTCTTTGGCGTTTTTCCCCATTTGAAATGTTTCTTTAAATGACATTTTACTCAACATAGAAACGTGGGACGCTCCTGGATAATGGAACAATCCTGTAGGTTTAAGTAATGGCCACCAGTTTTATATTTTTATAACTTCCTTTCTAATAAATCATGTTTTGGCCATCAGTTTGGCATGGCGGACGCTCTACATGCTAGAATACTCATGAGCCTCCGCTGCTGTTCATTTAAGCTGCAGATTGTGCTATCAGTATATCACCGTAATCTTAAGCATTTAATTGTCATTAGCGGCATGTGTGACAGAATTTGAAGCTCTGTGATTGGGTGTTTCTTACCGAAATGCACATTGGGAGTCCTGGTTAACTTCTCATCTTACGTTTTTATGTACACACCTGCAATTTTTTAAAGCAACCAGATTTTTTTTTAACACAGTTACACATCTTTTGTAATGATGACTCAACTGGGGGAAGCCATAGAAGTGCTCCAACTGTCAGTCACCTCATATTGTCTATGGAGAAAATGAATGGGACTTCTTGAAATAGCTCCTCCCGCTTTGCAACTCTATAACATTTAGTAAAAAACTATTTTATTGAGTATTTAAATAATCATTCATCTCAAATTTGCTCATAAATCCACTGCTCAATCAATGAGTGATGAAGTGTACTCAATTAATAATAACTAATCAATTAGTCTGCAAACCTGGATCTTCCCCCATGTCCCAGCATTCACTTGTGTCAAGCTTGCGCCCCCAGAGTGCAGCCCCTTCCCAGTACTCACCCTGCCACAGTCCCGTCCTGTGTCGGTACTCACCCGGCCCCCATACTGTAGCATGGGTGCTGGGAGAACACGGCCTGTCACTTCTGTCATGTCATTGTGCACCACAATGCCAAATTCCTTCAGATAAGGGTCCGGGCCCCCGACCATGCTGTTACTTTTGACCTGGGAACGGAGGAGAAAGTAAGGAGGAGGAGTTGGAGGATTGTTGCAAGAAATCAGAATTGTAAAGAAAATAATCAGAGAAAATGGGATTGAGGAATGAGAAAGAACTGACATAAAATATCCATCCAAATCAACCAAATGCCAGCAGCTCCTGTTGCTGTTCTTACTCCCACCCCAAGAGGGAAACAGCACTCACCAGTCTGCTGATCTCTTCCTGTCTGTCGGGGGCTGAGCGAGCTGTAGCTTTGATCATGGTGGATGTTTGGTTGTCTGTCAGTTTCTTGATACAGCGCTGGCCTGCTACGATGTTACAGACCTACAGAGCAGGAAGAAACAAAGTCAATCAGATAAGAGCAACAACAGCGGGAAATTAAAAGGGAGAATGTTACCATTGGAGATGAAAGATGACTAAAATAACGATATTTAAGCATCAAAACAGCCTCTTTCTCACCTCCAGGGGAAGGTAGGTGTGCTTCTGTTCCTGGCCTACTTGCAGGCATGGTAAATGGGGATACTTGAGCTGCAGATTGTACTTCTGCTTGAAATACTGCGCTACTGTGCACTCCATGGCTTGGCCGTTCTCAAGCTGTAGGGGGAACCTGTGAATAAATGGAAAATGTGGGCGAAGGCACACAGAAGTCCACATGAGTATGTAAAACAAAAACACAAAAGGAAAATATGACCAAAGTTACATTAATTGTATATTTACAAGGTCTTCAATAATGTTATGACTTTGTGGCACACTAGACAACACATGCAGTGTTGTCCTTGCTGACATATGAGGGTGCACAAACGGCACTTACGTTTGGTGGCTGGCAGGTCGACGAGTTACATTGCACACACGGTACTTCCTCTTCATTTGACCACAGTGTGTGACCTCAACTTTTAAGCCTGTTTAAACACATACAAGAAAGAATGGTGACAGAATCACGTGAAGAAGCCGCACCATTTCCCCCACTAACTGCAATTTCAAATATTTTGATATCTTTAAATTTTAGCAGGTTGTAATTGCACGCTTCTCCGACTCTTATGTCATTTTCAGGCCATGATGACGATAAATGCTGACAAGGCAGCCATATTGTGTACATGGTGTTTCAGTTCTCTGCAGTTTCTCTTTGCACATTTTCAACCACTCAAAAATACAAACCAAAAAGGAGAAGGAGGAGAATAGAAAGAGCGTACTGAAGGAAATATGAAATTCCACACCGTCTGGTTCAAAATGACATGAAATCTGAAAAAAATACTACAAGCTCCTGAAGGTTATTTGGTTTCTTTCTTTGTGTATTTACAATAACACAAGTGCAGTCACACAGAGACTAGAGCTGCTTGAGTGTGAATATCATGGACATATTCTTTCTGATTTGAGACTGCCTAGTTTCTGTTCAAAGGCAGAAACTAAATCCTTACCCCGAGGTTAAGAACAAGCGTTCTGCATTGGCGTAGGTTAAGCAGTGTGTATGTGTGGTGGGTATACAGCATGACTGTGTGTCAGGAGTGGGTGTAGCTTCTGTAGTTCTTACACACTGCATAAAAAACAAACATGCATGTGCCTTCCAGGCCCACACCTTACTGTAATCTCTGTGGTGGATTTACAGTGAGTCACAGACATTGTGTATATAATAATGTGTGTATATCTGTTACTGCTGGCCCTCCTTTATTCGTTTCGGCATATTGTGTGTGTGTGTGTGCGAGCTGGTATTGAGTGCTCACCTCGTATTTCCTTGGTAAATTT
The DNA here is from genome assembly GCF_043641665.1 of Enoplosus armatus. NCBI lineage: Eukaryota > Metazoa > Chordata > Actinopteri > Centrarchiformes > Enoplosidae > Enoplosus > Enoplosus armatus. The sequence continues at coordinate 16,718,230 of NC_092195.1, forward strand.
GACGCGCTGCGAGTCGGTCAGTGGTTTGGTCTGTTCGTTGATGTTCTGTATATCTAGCACCTCGCACATGAACTCTATTACAGGCTGAGCACGGTAGAAAGCTGTCGCTGACACTGAAGGATAGAACAGATATGATATTATTCAGCAAATCAGTCCCATAAATCAATAACAACAAGCAAACCAATGAGTCTGAGTAAACAGTAGAGTTAGGGAGTGGGGAGCAGCATTTAAAGCATCTTCTTGCAGACTAAATGAATGTCCTGATCTCATCAGCAATAGCTACGAACTGCGAAACACCTTTCCACAAGAATAACTTGGTCTCCTCAATATAACCGAGTGGAAACAAACAAAAAGGTCCCCGTCTTTGTCTTATAGAATGAGACAGTTTTTGGTCTTGCTGTTAAGCAGACATCTCAACCACCCCTTCACTCTTAACAGATTCAGGAACTGCTTTAGTGCCAAAATGACTTGTGAAATACTGAGTTTTACAATACCAACTGACTTAACAGGTGTTCAGACAGAAAACAGCCCTGTGTTGAAAAAAGAAATGCAAGGGGTTGCATTGTTGGGGGCATGCTGTTTCAGGTAGAGGAGAGACAACTGAATACAATCCCAGAGGTTCAATTAGAGTAATAGATATGGGTTTGAAGGCTTATCAGATGCCATAACACTGCATGGTTTATAATATTATTGTACAAAGGTGGGATTTCAAAACTCTGGATGTTATCGCAGCAGAAATCATTATATCTTTCATCGAAACGATCGGGAGGTTAATAGTTTCGTCAGGAAAAAGTAATTTCAGGCTCTGGATGTCTGATTACTCCTTCTTCGTTGAGATGTAGGTGAATTAAACTCAGGTTTTCATTCATTCAAGTATCTGTCTTTTTCCCTCATGTATGTAACCATTACGTGAGGACATCAATTTTTCTACCCGATTTAGTGGGAAATCTGTACAGTCTATCGTTACAGTCTAGGCATTTCACACAATCAATTGCTGATTATCAGTGATTGTGTGCATGATAACATTTCAGTCAGTTAACGCCCACACCAAATATTAGCCTCATACAGAATACTGCACTATACTAAATACTCAAAGCAAATTTAAAATCACAGCTGACGTCGATCAGCTCCACTTAGGTCTTACCATCGATGTTGAGCATCATGTTCCACATGGCAGGACGGACAGACTGATGGAAACCAAACCACACCTCCCTGCCTCCACCCAGCGGATGGTAATAGCCCTCCGGAGGGGAGAAAAACGAACGCCCTACAGGAGTATACCTGCGTACAAAAAAAAAAAAAAACACACCGAAGACGAATAATGCATAAAAACCAATCAACATAGACTCAAACCACCTCGAATTAATGAAATGTCCACAAGATTATTTCACAATAATCAGTCAGATAAAGATTCTAATTAGTCAGTTTATTATGTAACATATTTGGGTTCAACAGCTTAAAGTAAAAAAAAAAAAAAATGTATGGACACATGCGAAACATAGATATAACTAAAATACGTTTTGGTCTTTAGATTAGACAGTGAAAGCACAGGAGAACCACTTTAAAGACACATTTTATGTTTGCAGGGTTTGCAAATTAACATAAAATGGTATTAAATCTATCAAGTGTGTCTGGAAATGTGCACTTAATTATCTGTGTGTCAAGGACCCATCTAGTAAATAGTCTAAACCCACACAAAGTTATTAATACCAAAAAAATAAAAAAAGGTCCGGGTGTAACAGAGTGCAGTGAATTGATTTCTCCTCATAATGCAGTAGTGTGGCAAGTGTCATGTTTTTGGTGTGATGGGATATGATATCCAAATCAAAGTCAGCAGATTTGTAAATCCATTTAGAGACGGACACAAACATGTCAGGAATGCAGCGCCCTGTGGTTCAGTTGCTATAGTGTCGAGCTACAAAAGCTACTGTTGGGTAACGAATTCCATGAAAATGGATCAAAAGTAAGGCACCAAACAACAAATTATAATATGATTTGATCAGGAAGACACAAGACAGCAGGATATTAAGTAATACAGAGAAATAAAAGGTGAAAAGACGTCAACAGATGTGTAGAAGATGTGGGTGTGGTGTGTTTGTGAAAAGGCAAGAGGGGATGACTGTCGGTACCTCATGGAAGGAAGATGCCGTGTGATGACATCCAGAGCCTGAACAGAGTCTTCGGGGACCTCGTTAAGGTGACCCGACAGGGCTTCCAGCAGCATCTGAAGACTGACCACAGACACCCACTGCAAAGACACCTTGAACGTCTGATCTTTCCCCTCGCCAGGCAGAGTCACCTCAAGATCCACCTAAAGATGGAGAGAGAGAGACAGAGAGGAAGATGAGGACACAGAGGGAGGGGGAAAGGACAAAGGGAGAGAGACAAAAAGATGAGTGGACGGAAATGGATTGAAGAGCAGGTGATGGGGACAGACAGTCAATAAATACACAAGGGCACAGTAGTAGTTTTTGCTAAGCAGGCAGGTTTGTTTAAACAAAGGAGGCAGGTTTTTCCAATTTGTTCTGTGTATTCGTGATTAAATGTTATTGTTTGATGGCAAGCCTCTCTTCTTCCCAGTGATAAAAGACCAAATGCAGTGATCTCACATTAAAGAACAGCTCCAATGAAATTCAATCACACACCTTTCACTCTCACCCAATACTCACTGTAAGGTTCTCTCTACAATGCAATATAAGTGTTTGAACATAACAGGAATAACAAGGACGTGTAAGAGCATTCAGGTGAATGGGGTTCTATCTTCCATTCGAAGAGACCTCCAAAGACATCAGTACTGGTCTTTCCAGACCGATCCAGCAGGCAACCTTCCACTTACAAACCCACAACCTTATCAACTAAACTATCAACATCCCTGCCTGAAATACAAACAAATCACTGGGTTTAGATTCTTCAATGCAAAACAATTTCTCCTTTTATGAATCCTTTAGAGCTGCTTTCAATATTTACACACTGTTTCTTTTATAAAGACACTTAAATTGATCTGTTCACATGCTGATGTCACAAGAGTTTGAAATACCAACCCTGTCTCTCCCAATTGGCAGTGGATGTGCTGTGTACATGTTCCTCTTCCCGTCGTAGCCAGGCTGCCGGTCTCCAAAGATCTGCATCTTGAAGTGCCGCACCATGGTGTCCACCACTTCCCTAGATGACAAGGATAACAGGATGGTAAGCAAAAAACACAGGTAGGCAGTAATTTAAGTAACATAATACAATGTTTGTGGTGACAACATGAACTTCTTTTTCCTCATTTCCCAAATTACAAGTATCTAAAACTTTTAGGAGGCATGTTCCTTCCTGGGCAGTCTGTGGTTTTAAGACCTACAGATGCGACTGGTATTTCAAAATCATCAACATCTAAGATGAAACCTCCACCCAAAGAAAAATCCCCATCCCCGTGTGCATTTACCTGTTGACCCTCCGAGGCCGTTTCTCAGGCTTGATGTCGATATCATAGTGATAGACATCAATCTTGGGAATCTGCACCTGGAAGTGGTTGGCCAGGAGCCGGATGGGTTTCCCCACTGTGCCGAGGCCGGGACGCCGCGGAGGCTGAAACAGAGAGGGAGGAGGGGCGGGCGGGCCTGGAGAGAGCAGAGAGAAAAGTGAGTGTACTGAAAAATGCCATAACTTTACTTTCTTACTGATTTTACACATAACAAGTGTGAATTACCAACATCTTAGAGTTTATATGGGCTTTTATTGACATTGTTGATACTAGTCACTAGTTTGCATATGAATATCAGTTACTTTCTTCATTTTAAATGTTGAATTTAAAACAACATTAGTCAATTTCCTCCTCTCAGTGAAGACTGAATGTACCAGACTCTTGAAAGAGAGAGCCAAAAAATAATTAAGCTTCAAATAAAGCATGCTCGGCATTTATTTTGAATCTGAACAAAGGCGGCGACAGTGAGAGCGTGTGCACTTTGCATTAAATGTCAAATTTTAAAAGATGAATGTGCGCGGCGTAACGCCAAGCTTGTTGCAAACTATCTCATCAGTGACACCTGCTTGAATGCACTGAAATGGCCTCACAGACTCACATACACGCCTTGATTGATCCGTAACTCTGGCCCCTGACCTACATGGGTCAACTAGGGGCTGGCGAAACAATGACCTCCAATTATCTTTCAGCCCGCCCCCAGCTCCACCCAGACACACAGGGCGCCCACCCCTCACGCCGAGACAAAGACCGAGCTCCTCTCAGACAGACAGCAGCAGGGCCATATGGAGGGGTGCCACGCACAGTCTGGGATTACCGTTAAACACACACACACATGCATCTCACTCACATACACACTGCGTACAGTATATCCACGTGTGCACAGGTACCCAACACAGGTGTAGCGCCTGCAAATCTTACACTGTGGCATAAAAAGTTGCAGCCAAAGGAGGAAACACTCAAGTCATCAGTTAAAAACAGCACACATACGTGCACATACGTCTCATCTAGCTACAAGTGAACCTTGATCTCACAACACTACTACTCATTGACACTGACATGGAAGGAGGAAGGAAGGAGGCACCGTGATGCTTCCTCTCTTTGTTAAAAGCTGTTGTTTTGGCCTGCCATGCATCACTCTGTGCGAGAGTGGCTGCGAGGAAACACACAGTCCATCTTTGCTCCGAATTTAGTTGAGACAAAAGCCCGCAAAAGATTGAGAAAGGCAAAAAATATATATACATCTCAACAAAGTTAAAACAATGTTGTGTTGGTGGTATCGAAGGAGGTTGGAGGAGGCTGCTTAATGCTTTTGTCAACTGACAGCTATGGGACTGCGGGGGTCCTCTTGAACTCCATGCACCCACACGCTCCAGTTAGCAAGTGAAGCGCGAGAGCACGGACAATCGGGAACCTCCCCATTGCTTCCTGAAAACACGCTTCCTAACATGCCCTCATCTAGCCTGGGCCCCAAATCAACTCCCCTGCTCCCTACTACCCACTCCACCACCACCTCCTCCTCCTCCTCCTCCTCCTCCTCCTCCTCCTCCAGCATACAAATAAACCATTAGCTTGATTATGACATCATTCAGCTTTTCTACATCACTATGGTCACGATATAATCTCAAATAAGAAGCTATTTGTTGCATGTGTGGTTTTCTTTGTCACGACTTGGATTAAAATCAGATGATTCATTCTACTTTGTCCTACTGGCCTTGTTACTGATGGCAACAAAAGGCGTACCAAGTGTTGAACACTATGCTGCAAGCTGAACATTGTGTGTATAATTCTACGTTATGTATCACAAGCACACTAAAGCATTTCAAGTGCATTGCAGTCCAATAGTAATTCAAGTGCATAGATATCTGCCCTCATTTTGATGCTGTGTCGTATGGACAAAACGTTGTGTTGTGTGGAAGGCTTTACAAGCAGGAAAATGTGTTTATACAACATTTTGTACTCTGTTGTACCTGTATATAGGGGTGGACAAAAAGTTAGAATAAAATGCAGTTCAATACAACAATACAACGGCAAACTATGACCACATAAATTACCAAATGGTTGAGTGAAAACCTCAGAAAATTACCTTTCACAAAGCTAATATATATTGCAAGGCTACTGTATTCAGGATTTCTGCAGGATTCAGCAAGTTATATCTAAGACTAATACCACATCAAATGCAATTTAATACCCATTTCATGACCATACTATGGCTGCAACCAACAATTATTTTCATATTGATTAATCTGACAATTATTAAATCGATTAAACGCAATAAAAATATTCAGCTTACAAGGATATACAAATCTGACAAAGGCAGCCAATCTTCACATTGGAGAAACAGTAACCAGAGAACGTTTGACTTAAACGATAAATCGATTATCAGATTTTTCTAAAGATCAACTACTTCATTAATCGACTGATCATTGCAGCTCTAGTTCATACCATCCAAAGTATCAACGTATGAGGAAACAAAATTCAAAGCCTTTAAAAGACATTTAAAGTCCTGCGGATACCCTGTGTATTGAATTGTATCACTTTGTACACGGGTTTCTATTCATTTCTGCTCGCTGGGTGCACGAACAGGTACATCAGAAAGAGTTTTACTCTACAGTGTGTGAGAGTGGCGCAGTGAGTTCGAGGTCTTCCTCTTCCACTTTCACCAAAAACAGAGCTGCACCTATATATAGCCTCCTCAGCTGCCACACTACCACACTTAGAAATGTATGTGTCTCAACATGAAATGCCTGAACCCATCTTTCCTCCACAACCCGTCTACTTACCACAGTCAACACCAACTGTAACTGTAAATAAAAGGAGTTTACGGCTGCTAATAATTATTTTCACTATCGATTCATCTGCCAAATGTTTTCTTGATTAGTGGATTAATTGTTCAGTCTATAAAATGTCAGAATATAAATATAAACAATGTCATTAAGCTTAAGTTTACGTCTTTGTCTGACCAACAGCTCAAAATCAAGATATTATGTTTACCATCACATAGGACAAAGAAAAGCAACAAATTATCACAACTGAGAAGCTGGAGCTACGAAGTGTTTGGCTGAAATGATTAATTTGATTATCAAAACAGCTGCAGATTCAATTTCTGTTAGTCAAGTAGTAGATAAATAGACCATTTGTTTCAGCTCTAAATGAGTTTCTAACTTGCACAATCCAATTGATTGGGTTTGTTGTTTTTCCTCATGCAGCACCGTCTCAGGTGAGTTTATGTGCACAAACAAAACGGCAATGGATACAAATACATGCAGCTGATAAACCTGACGGATACCAAATGTAGGGATGCAACTGAGCATTGTTTTCATTAATGATTAACCTGCTGATTATTTTACAATGAGACTATGAAACGTCAATAAATGATGAAAAATTGGCGATCACAAGCTCACGGTGACTTCGACTTCGACCAGCAGTCCGAAAACCCCAAGATATTCAGTTTGAATGTTGAATGATATACGACAAAGAAAAGCAACAAATCCTCTCACGCGAGGAGCCGAAACTAAAGACTTTTTGCCTTATTTCATTTTTGCATGAAACATTATTTTTCTGTCCATCAACTAATCAGTTAATCTTTTCAGTTGTATCCAAGTGATGTCAAAACCAATAAGCATAAATGTTGGGTCACTTGATGACACTATGATGTGGAAAAAAACCCTACTTGGCCTAAATTTGCGTAAATGAGGATATTTTAGTGCCCCAACGTAGAGAAGACACATCATGGGGGAACGATGGACACAAAAGGCAAGCAGACACAAAAATTCACCAACAGCTTCAGAGAAAATTCAGGAGAAACATCACATGACCATCCAGGTCATCCAACATTACTACTTAATCAGAAATTAAGGCTGCAAATATGAAGAACATTATGTCCATCACAACACACCCTCTTTTAAGTGATTTCTTTTCTGAATATGCTGCTGCTCCTCTTCTTCATGAATGTCACACATTTTGTTAGTATAGTCTTGATAAAATGTACATTTTTTAAGCCAACTGTGGGTTTTATTTAGCAGCCTTATCATGCACTATTGAAGAACAAAGAGTCTGTCCATCCTTTTTTTTTTTTTTTACATCATAACCAATAAAACATTTTAAATAGATGTCACATAAAGAGACCCTACGGACTTGTCAAAGGTGGCATTTAGGCCTTGATTTAAACAGCCCGTGAAGAAAGCTTCCTCCATAATTTTATGCTTCTGCTCCAAGTGAGACAGAGCTGCATCTACTTTGAGTCACAGAGGAAGTGAAATTAGCTTTTCTTGGCGCAGAAAATGACAGATGCACTGGAGGCCAACAAGTCTTTCTGCTCCTTATGTAGTCTGAGTGCGTCTCTTAGCTTGGATCCAAATTGACAACTAGCATGTTCGAGGCGCAGCACAACACGGTACAAAGATTATTGCCTGTCTGTCCCACTACGCTGATTTTTCTCTTCACTGATCTAATGTTTTAAAACGATTAGATTGTGTGCAGTATACTCACATTTGCTGAGAGGGGTTGGCTACTCCTGCACTGTAGAGCCTACTAATGCTGTGTGTGTCCCTGGTAACCACAGTGTGATCAAGCAGAGAGACAGCTGGGCTTAAGCTAAGCATGAGGATGATGGCTCGGCCTGGTGATGAGTCAGAAACTAACTACTGAACAGGGAGCGTGCTGACACCCACCTGGAAACCACCTGGATAAAGGTACACTGGACTGTGGAAAAGGCAGAAGTACTGAGAAAGACCATTCTCAGTGTAGAGAAGTTTAATTCTTAGCTGTTGCTTCAGGAGCTATTTGACTTTTAACTGGTGAGTTCGGATACAACACTAAGCAATATTCATTATTCACATAGATTTCACCTGTGCAGTCCATGTTCATTGGCCACAAACAGACTGTGGAGACATACAGAGTGTATGTGTAATAACTCATGCTGAGATTATCATCAAACATTCCTACATTTTAGCGCGAAATGGACTCGTTTCACTTATTTTTCTACAGGCTTTTGCCTTGAATGAAGCAGAGCCGTATATTTTGGGATAATCATGAATTTCTCGCTCAAAGTGAAACATTTTCAGCTTGAGTAGTCTCGTCTTTGCCTCAGTTCACGCCACCTAGCGTGAGTTGATGTCTGTCGGCCTCTATTTACGTCTTTCCTGTGAAAAACTGCGCATTTCTGCCAACTGCTTCACTGCTGTACTTCAGCAGTTGCACCTCACAAATTTGGAAACAATAAAAAACAGATTAAACCAGCTGCTTTGTGAAGACACCCCAGGCCTACATCACATCATTACACTCAACCTTTGGGGGGCCCAAAACCACACTGAAGCAGAGGCCAAAAGGTGCGTGTTTCTGAAGAAATCCCCAACAACCGAACCAGGGGAGGCTGACAAATGCACTTTTCTAATTAAAATTTGCGATGTGAACACTTTGTTCTCAAGTGGGGCCTCCTATGCAGGGCTGGATATTATTGGAAATGTGTCTATCCGCTTTAAAGAAGCCATACAGCATCGTTCTTGTATCCCTTTGCTGACTGCAAAATTGAAACTGTGTGATTTCATTGTGATCTTGTCTTGTATCTTGTATATCACTTAATACATCTGTTGATTAGCAAAGCATTCCAAAAACTTGTTTTGCATACAAGACTCCTATAAAAAGATGCATCCTACGATAGGCCAGTATGACCGTAAAAGGTCTGAGATTGGTACTGGACACAAAAACCACATTGCTGTATCCCCATTTATCATTACTAATGTGAATAAATAACATCTACGATGGAAAACCTGCATCCACACTCCACTTTGCACAAGGTAAACATTCATTAAAATACTAGTCCTCCCTGAAAAATGTCTCTGGCAGGTGGAAATCCTACAAGTACCAGGTGAATTTTGCAACGGTAACAGCTGCTTTTATCATGGATAAAAACTTGATGGCTTGCACTGATTGTGTGTGACAATGAGGCTGCCCTGGCTCACACACCTGTGGATGGTTGTGCAATATTGTTGTCTCCAAACATTCCCCTGGACCCTCACACAGCACCATGCATCTGCTTAACATTTGTTTCAATACTGTTGCTGAGCAAATTTCCCCCCTTAAATAATGCATCCTGGTTTTCTTAATGCCACCACATTTCCTCTAGAGCATGTGGACAATGTGTGCGGACATACAGCAAAACAACAACAATAAAACATTTGTTTCGCTGTCACAATAAAATTGCTCTGCAGGCGGCATTCAATTCACCTTGTATCTAAGGGCGCATTTCACAAACAAAATGAAGAACTGTTTGACTCTGTAGGGAAAAAATGGAGGTAAACACACATCTTGCATGTTGTGACAATACAAATGCATTGTATCGCTGGGTGTACAGGTGTGTGGCTGATTTTCCTCCGCATGCTTTATCATTAGATCGCTGCATCGCTGCAAAATAAGTGCCTTTGTTCATCATATAGGAGACGAATAATATGGAACTAGCCTGCAGATATGATCGATAGAAGCGCCATCGATGCCTGCTTTGCTCTCACAGACGCATAAAACCAGTCAAATAAGAGTCGCAAAATACGCGCGTCTGCTCGTTTAACGCCAGTAACAGTGTTTTATTGGTATCTATTTTGTTTTCCACCCATCGCTGTCATCTTGGACGAGGGCAGCCCGAAGAGACGCACTGTTCCTGATGGCGATGGTACAAATTTAGATGGTTTAGCAGAACAGGAGATTTGATACAGGTAGGATATTTTGGCAAATTTCGACAGGATCGTGTGGTCTCATTTTAGAAATTAGGTCGCAGTTATGTGGCCAAAAAAAGAAACACATCGTAGAACAAACATCAACGTAAACACACCACGACGCGGAAGGAAGGAGGAAGGAAGGTCCTAGTTAAATCCCCACTCACACAATGCCAGCCCCGACACGACGAGCTGTGCGTGCTTCAGATAAATAAAACCGCGCAGACATTGCTGGATAACCGACAAAAAACGCCGTCCCTCCTCGTACAGACAAGAAACGTGGCTTCCACTCGGTGTAAATAAAGTCACCCGCACATATACACAGACACACGGGCTGGGCCTCGGTTTGTTTTCCCCCTCAGCGCGTCGAGGCCTCGCTGCAGCCGCGGCCCCCAGTGAAGCGACGCATTTGCGCACACTCGCCCCACACACGGCTCGCGCTCCCCGCTCCTCGCTCGTTTTCTATTTTGTTTAAAAAATCTCTTACCGGGTCCGAGCGCTTCCATGGCCGAGGCCTCTCTCTCCGTCTCTGTCCCGGCCTGGCGGCTCCGTACCGACGCTGAAATTGGGGGCGGTATCGCGAAGCTTAAAGTGGCTAATTTAAGAAAAGGGAATATAGATAGCTGCGTGGATGACTGCTGACTGGACTGACTGACTGACCTGAGCTACCGCTGCTGCTGCTGGTTCTGGGGATTTGTAAGTGCGCATGCGCCAGTTAGAAGCCTAGGATCCCGCTCTGCGCATGCGTAATTTGCTGTAGCGCACTGGTAGATCAAACTTTAATGATCCCAGTCAGTTAGGGGGGTGTCCTGTAAAACTCATCATCATCATGGACATCATGAATAGATATTATAATATCAGACAAGAACATATCATATGGTGGGAATGTAAATACGCACAAGTTACCTAACCAACACCAAGTGAAGTAAAATTCATTCATTCAGATTAACGGTGGAAAGTAAAGTACATTTGCTCAAATACTGTACTTTGGTACTGTACTCAGGCACTTGAATATAATACCAGCTGTGCCAACTGTACTGCACTCAAGTACAGTTGGTACTTGAATTGAAAAATGACTCATGTAGAGTAAATTGTGATGCATTATTATAGATTTAGCTACCTAACGGTATATAAAGTAACTAAAATGAGCCCTACCTTTATATACAGTAATATATATTATTAGGCCATTCTCCATAATGACTCTTTTTATTTTTGGTACCTTAAGTATATTTTGATGTACTTTTGCAAATAACACTGAATGTGCACAATGTGCTTATCTGTTGAGGAGCAAAAATGTAAATGTATATCCCATAAAATATACAGTATTCTAAAAAAAAAAAAAATAATATAAATAATAATAATAATTTAAACCCAAGCACAAGTACTAAAACCATGCAGGTCTTACTATCCACATGGTTAATTTACTTTTTTTTACTTTTCATCCTTAACACTGACCTGTTTTTTGTGCCTCCTGTCATCAGACTGTGCAACAGCAGCAGAGACCACAGACTGTCATAACACTGAGCCATTTTCTCTATTTATCTGTTCTTATATCTGTCTTTCTGCTACTGTAACACCCTAATTTTCCCTGTGGGGGATCAATAAATATTTTTATTAGATGTAAATCAGAAGTGCTTTTACTTGAGGAAGAAGAAAGTTCTTTAACAATCATTACCACCAGGTGAGGTCATTAATGATGCATGGCTGGAAGCCCCCATAACTATGTGATTTATTCCCGCATTTGTAGATATTTAGGTGAATGTCTCGAAGCTATTTAATATGGGCTAATACCCAGGGATGATTTATAATGCAAACCTACACCAGTTGAGAACCACTTCAGGGATTTTGCATCTTCTTTCTTTCTTTCTTACTTTCTTTCTTTCTTACTTTCTTTCTTTCAACAAAGCCTTAAATCACCCTCACTTTTGCAAAGACCCTCAGCCCCGCCCGTGCCAGCATTCCCGGTATTTAAAATCAGCTTTTACGAAACTGTGTCGTCAAACTGGGCGGATACAAACCTCCCGAATAGACCAATGGGAAAGCGAGAAGGGGTCGATTGACACCTCGGTGACGAAAAACTGCGGGCCAGCTGTCACGGCGCGCGAAAGATCAAAATTTCTATTCGGTGTGTATGGAACAGGCGGGAGGAAGAGAAACAGCCCGGCTAAACGATTTCTAAATGCGCTTTAAAAGTCTAAAATAGCCTTCGTTGCGCAGACATTTACATTTCGACGTCTGTTGTGGCTGCCGAGATTCGACGAAGCGTTCACTCCGCTGGTTTGTTTTACAAAAGAGCGTAAACTAGCCGGCGGACAAAGATGAGCCTCGTCCTTTCTCAACAACAGGTGAGGAAATGCTTTCAGATATCAGTCGCTGGTTTGGACTTGTATCTAACGTGAAAGCATCCGACTGACAGTTAGTTGTAAGTCATGGGAGGAGGCTGGCAAGATGAAAGATCTCTCCAAATCAAAGAAATTAGCTTGTTGCAGATATTGTTAGCGTTAGCCAGTTAGCTAGCTCGCTATAGGTGTAGCCAGCTGGGATGGTGGTTGTCTTGGCCTGGTCACTTCCAGTGTTAAACGCATGCTGGGTTAGATAGACTTTGTTGACCGCTGCTGTAATCTTATATATAAGCAGAATGTGATCTAGGGGATTACGCACAGGAATCGATGACTTCGATGATGTGCTTGTGACTTTTCTTTCATGTATACTACACGTAGTTAGCTAAGTTAACTACAAACGTTGAAAGGAAGCAGTGTTGCTAGCTAACGTACGTGCTCATTGTTTGACTTATTGCAAGGCGCCACTAATGCAATTTAACAGCCATATGGCTGCCTAAAGTCACACAATCGACCTCCAGGCTTCATGTTAACTTTGCTACGAAACGAGTGTTATTTGACGAATACAGACACATAACTTTTGTATCCCAGAAAAAGTTATGCAGCAGGTGGACAGCTATCAACGGTTATAGTCTGTCACTTTAACCATTAAATGAATACCTTTCATTTCATTAAAGTATGGTTAAAGTACACAGAGCACAATAAGTAACCCTGAACACAAATATTTGTCAGTGTGTGCCTTAACGTTGTTAATGTGGAGTCTCAGTAAACAGACATCAGACCTAACAGACTGCAGTGTCCCCACACTATATAGTAAATGCACTTCATGGTGGGTTAATTCTGTTTTGTGTCATTGTACCCAGGCTGAGGCTCTCCCAGCTGTGGCCCAAACAGTAACAGAGAGCGATTCAGACAGCGGGATGGGCTCTCCAGAGGAGGAGATGGTCACGGAGACAGCCAACAATAAAGAAGAGCTTCCAGGTGAAGTAACACAACAATAGATGACAATCCAGCCTGATTGTTGAGTATGTTGATACCAGGTGTAAACAGCCTCTAAGAGAGACTGGACAGAGCCACTTTGGCTGTGTAAATGAGTAAGCTTGTTACATTTACATTATAATGTTTGGGCATTTGGAGGACACTTAACCACAAAGTTAATAAGTGCAACAGTCAAATTACTGTTTGAATGGCGTCCTACGATCCACAATACTCACCAAAGAGAAATCTGCCTGTGCCAGTCCTATGTGAAAAAAGAAATGCTACGTTTAAAAAAGTGCCTCAAGGACTGCATGTACTTCTAATACTTTTGCTCCAAGACAACAAGTGCTTTAAAAAAAAGTAAGGGCAAAGAGACTGAGGCTATATTTTTCTTTCTCTCCACTCACCACAGCTTACTTAGTATTATGCTGCATCACAAAAAAAGTCTTGAATGATTTGGGATGAACACTGTGCTATTATTTTCTAAATTGTTATTTTGTTTTCAGATTCTGACGACGATGAAGACATCACAGTTCATAGAAAGCCTCATCGTAATGCCATTAGAGACAGCGACAGTGAGGAAGAGGAGGCAGCTGCGGAGAACAGTGTAAACATGGCCGAAGCACTGGTCTTATCTGCTTCCAGCGGAGAGGAGATGGAGACTGGAGAGGCAGAAGAGAAGGATGAGAGGGGGGCGCACAAGAGCAAGAGAATAAGCCGTGCTCCCATTGACAGCGGAGACAGTGAGCCTGAGCAAGAGAAATGTGGAGACATGGAGGAGGTGAGGAAGGAAGCGAAATCGATGAAGGAACGGAAGAAGAGAGAGAAGAGCCAGAGGCATCGGGAGAAAAAGGAGAAGCGTAGCAAAGCAGTGGAAAAACTGAAGAAAAAAGAGAGGTTCTCTGAAATGAATGAGGTTAGTGCAGCTCTGCCTTTTCTCTCAGCAGTGTTTCAGTCTTTTTATGCTGCTGAGCTCTTTGTACATGGTGTTTGGCACATCAAGAGTCCTACTCTGTCATGAGAAACTGCACACAAAAAGTATGTTGTATATAAAGTAGATATTGCTGTACATGTCACTGAATATTTTCTACATATTTGGATCATTCTAATGTTTTTATCCATTAGGAATAATCTTAAAGTACATGGAGATATGGTAGTGTATGTAAAATTGGACTGGACACCCAAATAATCAAATTAAGGAATTAACATCTACACAAAGAACCACATTTTGGAAATAAACTGAAATGTTAAACTGAGCAGAAGCAGAATGATTGTTATAGAATAAGAATCCTTGATGTGGATTATATTTTATAATTAAAGACAACTTTGTACTCATTTCCTCAGAACACGCCTCTCCCTCGGGCTCTGAATGACAGTGGATGTCTGCTGGGCGACCCAGACCTGTTTGACACCGGTCTGAACGATGAGGAAGAGGAGGAAGAAGAGTCTCTGGAGGCCATCCGAGCTGCTGTTAAGCAAAAGATGAAAAAACATAAGGTACAAAAAAGATGACTGTTTGCAATTAGAATTGTTCATTCAATACTTACATAATACATTATTTCTTGTGACTTAAGTTCATTTTCTTTTTGTGTGTGTGTGTGTGTATATATTTAAAAAAAAAAATCTGAATCAAAACAAGACCTGTATTTTTATGTAAATGCTTTGGCAGGAATTTAGGCCCTTGCTTTTTTGTTGCGATCACTATACTCAGCATGTGGTATATGGTACACTTGATACTGGAAACAGAATTTGTTAAAGTTAATGAAATCTTGGTGAAACGTGGTGAAAAGAGTGGCACAACGTTAGGCATGGCGTTTTGCAGATGTTGTCTAGACAGGCGTTTGTATAATCAGTGTTAATTATTGCTGCAGGACCCTCTCCTGAATGAGGAAGAGGAGGAAGATGAAGAGGCATCAGAGAAACCCCAGCGTGTGGTATGCAATGCCAAAATGCTTGGATTTATTCTATATATTTATATCAAAATCCCAAAAGAGGTTTCATTCTCAATGTGTGTGATGTTTTCAGGAGAGGAAAGCTGCACGCGCAAGCAAAGAGGCAATGAAGCAGCTCCACAGTGATTCTCAAAGGCTGGTCAGAGGTCAGTTTACAATAAATACTTCTATTGTCTTTTATCTATTGTGGTAATTTGTTTTCTGGATCATAATTTGAAATACTGAGACTGCATCTTTGACATGTTCTTCTGTCGTTGTAGAGTCTACACTTGGCCTGCCGTACCACATCCCTGAGCCGAAGACCATCGACCAGTTCTTTAAGAAAAGAGCGAGGCCAGAGGGTCCTGCCATGGCGTTGTTGAAGTAAAGACAAACATAACAGATAACACAAAAGTTTCATGGCTGCCATAATATATTTATAAACTGATGATAATGTCATTCTCTTCAGATCTACAAAGTATTCAGCCGTGATGCTGGAGACACCATCAGCTCCTCCGCCTCTCACCAACCCACCCAGTGAGCCTCTGCAGCCGTCCACAGAGCAGGACTCCTCTCTCTCTCTAGATCTGTCGTCCACTCAGATCCAGCCCATACCTCATCCTGCTGCCGCCTCGTCCCCGCAGCAGGAGAGCCTCAGCCAGCCCAGAGAAGCAACTGCGAGCCAAGATCCCAACCAGGAATCCGGGCCAATGCTTTACCTCTCTGAGAGTCTGCAAGAGTCAGTCATAACAGATGAAGTAGTGAGGCGTGCTTCTGACTCTGAGGAAGAATCCTCTCCTGCGCCCTTAGAACAAAGCCTGACTGCAGTAACGTCTGACTCCGAAGCCCTGCATAAAGAGCCTGTATCTGGGGTTCTGGTGGAGCCTTTAGCCGCTCAATGTGTGAGCGCTGATCCAGCTGCAGCACAGCAACCCACCAAACCCAAGAAGGACAGATTGGCCAGACTGAAGGAGCTTGGACTGAACCCCCCACCTGTTGCTAAATTGTGTCCGGATGACGGAGCCTTTGTTCAGCTCGAGCTTCCACAGCCCAACCGTGGTGAGTGATGATTCCTCAGCAAAGTTAGAAGAACAACAGATCAAGAGTGAGAAGTCAGAATAAACCCTTCTACTGTTACATTTAGAGCTTATATTCACCTCTCTTCTTCAAACTAGGTGTGGAGGCCCTGAAGCAGCGCTACCTTCGTCACGTCAAGGCGCCCGCACGCCCTCAAGGAGAGCGCACGATGCAACTCAACATCATACGCAAAGACAGCACCCCGTCTGGCCAGGAAGAGCTGCACACTGAGTCAGTCACAGTCACTGTTAAAGAGGGAGCAGAGGAGCCTGCAGCAACCAAACCTGGTGTGGATACTCATGTGATGTGCACATAGATCCCAAGCTTTCTGGAATATTAAGAATTTTGATGGGTGTATGTCAGACAGGGAGACCGGGTGTTTGACCTCTTTTAGAACCTCTCCCCTGTCCCTCTTTTCATAGGAGAGAAGCTGCTGACTCTGAAGCAACGCCTGCAGCTCGCCATGGCACAACGGAGACGGGAGGAGAGGGCGCGCAAAGCCGAGCTGAATCGCCTAGACAATGAAGACTGTGGGGAGGAGGAGGAGGAAGAGGAAGACATGACGGATGACTCTGAGGAAGAAGAGGTAAGAGGATGTTTGTTTCTTGCCGCTTTGAAACAATAAAATTACTTTATACACATTTGTGCATCCATCCCTTTTGTACTCGCGTCCAGCCTGATCTTCTCTTTTACCAGGGTGTGGACGACTTACTGGGAGGTGATGATGGTGAGCCAGAGGAAGAGGAGGAAGGCAGCGTGGTCCGGAGTATCAGGAGCCCATCTCCTGTGGCACTGAACGGACCCTCGCCAACTCCTGACCTAGTTAACACAGATGGCACACTCATGCTGTTCCCCGGCAACTCCTGCTCTCGCACCGGGTAAGTGTGTATGGAGTGTCTGGATGTGTGTGTCTTTTTATGTTTTTATGTCTTTTTATGTTTGTAACTTTGAGAGTGACTCTAGAGCACGCACCTCGAAAAATTGTAATGATAAAACTGCCTTTAAATTAACTGACACATCGTCAGTCATGTTGGTATGTCTCTGCCACTAAAGAGTCTTTCTTAGAGTTTCCTACTTTCCTACTTGTGTGTGTGTGTGTGTGTGTTTATATAGGTAGTAAAACTTCACATGCGCTGTTCTCCTTTTTAGTGATGGCGTAAGGAGGTCTGGTCCTTCAGGACAGGACAGCAGCAATAAAATGGGTGGGTAGAGTGAAAGACCTCTGTTCAATTTGTCAATACTTTTTGCACTCAGTCTAATGTATAGTTATCGTTAGTTATTAATGAGCTTTAAATATAGTTATAGACACTTTTCTCACTCTTTCATCCTTCTCATCTCCAGAAGAGGACGACTCTCTGTCCCTGGTGAAGGACAACAGCCACAACAGCAGCTTTGAGCTTGCTGGATCTATGATAACCTCCTACCAGCCCGTCAATCATCAGCGCTCCACAGGAAGAAGCGTCTTCAACTCCTCCATTTTCCGCTCTCCTTCTCCCTGCCTCTTCAGGCCCAGCTTCCTCGGCTCTGGCTCAAAGGTAAGATTCAGTTTGTTTGATACTTTAAAGCATCAAAATTATATCATCAGGGGTTTTAATTATCACAAACCTGCCCGGGGTGCACAATTGTACTGTCATTTTATGTTTGCTCATTAAGAAATACAAACATTATAGAATATGATATGTACACATAGACATTCACATAAAGATATACAGATGCATCTGCACCTACATATACTCACATTTATATGAATTAAAAGTGAACAAGAGAGTGGTAGGAAGCTAAAAACTTATACAAAGACCTTTCCATAAAAACTCAAGGCAAGATAAACACGGATTTCGTTGAATAAGAATTTAATGTTTGTTTCAAAATTAAGTGGTTTAACTTTTCATCCTTTTCCCCATCAGAGTTCAGGCAAACTCTCTGAGCCCTCTCTCTGCCTCCCTGTTGAGGACTCCCAAGACTTGTATGCACCCCCATCCCCAGGAGCAGATTCGGGGCCCCTGGGTGGAGCAGCTTCTGGCCCTGGCCTGGGAGGAGACTCCCAAGGTCGCTTCTCCCTGGAGGACGACGCCCATTCCCAGTTACTAGATGCAGACGGCTTCCTTAACGTGGGGCCACGCCCCGGTGCGCCTCCCTCCCACAAGAGACAGTTGATCCTGGACAGCCTGGATGAAAATGCAATGGATGCCAACATGGGGGAGCTGTTGGGGATGTGTTCGGGTGTTTTTGGGACAGTGCAGAGCAGCTCAAGCGGAGCTGGAGGCCTCGGAGCAACACAGGAGGATGAGCTGCTCGGGTTGTGCTCTGGAGCGTTTCCACCGACACAAGCAGGAGAGGAGCAGATGGAAACGGACAAGAGTAAGGAGAGCGGACAGGAGGAAGAATCTGATAATACCATGGATCAGCTGCTGGGGTTGTGTTCAGGGAAATTTCCAAGTCCAGGTAAAGGAGTGTGTGCTGTCCCCCCCCCCCCCCCCCCTTTTTTTTTTTGTCCTACGAGAACACATGTACAGTGTCTTTTATTCAAAATTACCTGCAGTGTACAAAATCCGTTTAGCAGACTGGAGACATGTCTGGCTAGTAACTCACTTATGAGCTATTAATTTAATGTTTGAATTTCTATTGTTATCTGTATGTCCTTTTTTTTTATTCACAATGTATGGTTTTAGTAGCCTTTGGAGTTTCTTACATTTTGATTGTGAGGTTTGGAAATGTTTTGAATTGTTTTCCTTACAGTTACACAATGTTTAGATTTGTCTCCTTTGCTGCCAATTTCAGGTTCTGCTCACACGGCTTTGCCAGCACAAAACAGGTACAGTACAAAGACCTGACATAATCCAAAATCAAAGATTATTTTAGATTTCTTTCTATCTGTTATTTTATGTTTATGTTTTCTGTAACCTTTTGTGATTCAAAAGCGTCTCTTTTTCACTCTTTACTCGTCCCTTTTGATACAGGATTAAGGGAATATTAATTGGAATATTTATATGTAAGATTCTCATAGTGATTTCTCTGTTTAAAGTAAAAATAAGCCAGAGGAGGAAGAGCAGCAGGAGGAAGAGGACTGTGAGTTCCGGCTTCTGTCAGATGTGGAAAGTCATAGTGAACAGGTAGCCTTGTCAACACACGCCTCATGGTCTCTGTTATGATTTAGCTACAAAAGTTCCTCTTCATGTTTACATGACATACCAGATGTATGTGTTTTTATAATATTATAAGTGTATAAGTGACAAATGAAGTGTGGGTTTATAGGAGGACAATGATGAGGATGGTGGAGAGGAAAACGAGGCAGAGGACAACAATGTAGAAGAAGAGGAATTGCAGGGAGTGTTCGCACCACACCGGGTTAAGAAAAAGAAGAAAATGTAAGTTTCCCTACATGCATAACTATATGTTATATACTCTTCTCTTGGTGTTTGACATTATAGGAAACTGGATTACAGTCCTTTTCATCAGATAATCCACACTGCAGGCTTGAATAGTGTCTTGCATCCTGTTCACAGGCGTTTGAATGACTACGTCGACTCCGAGGCTGAGCTGTCAGGCAGTGACTTGGGCAGCGACGATGAGGACGGAGACAGAGGGAGCGAATACGAGGAAGAGGAGCTTCTTGAAGACCTTCCCTCTGATGAGGAGCTGCAGGACCAGGTCAACAAGATCCACATGTGAGTAACAGATCTCTTTCCATCTTGAGCATTTTATTTCTGTGCAATTCAGTTAACTTGTGTGAAGATTCTGTGTATTTACTTGTGAGGTTTATGCCCCCTCCTGACTGTCAAAGGCTTAAAAAATCTGTGGGAGTTTGTCTCAAGCTTAAACTACATTAACACAAGTAAAGAGAGTTTCCTGCTGTAATAATGCAAGATGGATATCTTGTATCAGAAATGTTGTTATAAAATTTCATTCAACCGACATTGTTCCCACAGGAAGCAGATAATGGATGATGACAAGCGTCGTCTGAGGCTCTACCAGGAGCGTTACCTCGCTGATGGTGACCTGCACTCTGATGGCCCGGGACGAGCTCGCCGCTTCCGTTGGAAAAATATTGGTGAGTTCACAGGATTAGGGAATAAATACAGTTAATAACATAATTAATTAAAAGTGTGAAGTGGATGTTTGAACTTTGAGGTCCTCAAATCTTCTGTTTAGCTTCTACAAACGTCCTTCAAAGTTGCTCCAACAATTAATTTAGAGTTTCTTTTTGAATTCTTCCTCCAGATGATGGTTTCAACATGGACAGGACGGGAGCAGAGGGCGAAGAAGACGAGGAGGAAGATGATGATGTGGACCCGTCTGAGGTCCAGAGGAGGAAAGAGAGACTGGAGAGAGAACAGTGGCTCAGAGAACAGGTACGCCACAGGGTTTGCAAGGATTCCTACACATAATAATGAGGAGCCGTTTAAAAAATACATTTGCAGTGATTCAAAATTCTACTTTTTGTAAATTCAGTGCAGGTTTAAAAGAGAGTTATCCCTGTAAACATACTCAGGAAAGCTAAATGTGCGTGTGTGTGTGTGTGTGTGCATTCAACACATGTGGTTGAGTCGTCTCCCTCCTCTCTGTTGTTATTTTGTCTTCATCCCCTTCTCTGTGTCTCTTCTCACAGTCTGAACAGAAAGCCAAGAAAGGGGAAGACTTGGATGCAGATGATGAGAGGATTGGAGAGGAAGACAGTCATTTCATGAAGCTGGCCAAGAAACTGACTGCCAAGACTCTGCAGAGAAAAGGTTGGTTTGATACGAGTCCTCACGAGAAGAATCACATGACTTTTAAAAACACCCAGACTTGTTTTTGTCCAGTAAAGTCTCAACTTTCATTTCATTATGCAGCTCTGTGTTGTAGAATATATGCAAACAAAACACAATCACCAGACTGGTCCCTCCAAAGTTTGGGAGCATTACCTTTGTGTCTAAATCTAGACTTTGGTTCAACACAAAGGGAAGCTTGGGATCTTGGGCAGCAATGTAAAACATGGTGGGTTGGAGTAAAGCTATTTGACCTTTTGAATGTTGTCAAATGTAAAATCGGCTCTAAAGGCTGATCAGCGACAAGGGCAGGGATGCAAGGATCAAAGAAACATAATCTTGTTTTTTAGTTTCAGTTAAAATCCTGGCAGGTGAGCGTTGAACAAGCGTTACATAAGGGAAGGATTGTACTGAATGCAAGTAAACACAGCATGACAGTCTAGACGGGGAAAGCATTTTAGCAGAGATATAAGATATATGCCTTTTGATCTACTTGTCAATTGAATACTGGCGTTGCATTGTTGTGGTGTTCTTGTGTTCCCGAAAAAAAGAAATAAAACTGAGTGGCTGCATGTGAATATTCATGAGTTTTTGTCACAAAGTGGGCTCTACAACAGGATGTTAATCAGATTTAACATTTAACTTTTGGCACTGCTGTACCAGTACACGGAAGATATACTCTGCTTTGAAATAACCTGTACGATTTAATAAAGATTATACAGCACATTTCAAAACAAAGCTACAAACAAATCTTGTTTATTCAACAGCTTATATTCAGTCTATTTCACTATCTAACTTTCCAAATTTTCACCGCCACCAGAGCCCCCTGTGGCACCACAACCAGAAAAGAAGATACCAGCTCTCAATCCCTTCCAGAGACCATCACAGCCCTTACAGGTACGTCATGACTTTATTTCATGTGGCATTTGGATTAACTGTCCATGTTGTAACATTACTAGCAGCCAAATGCTGTAATTGAGAGCTTTGTTTACTCTACCAGCCACTCAGGTAGCCATCAGTTGTAAGGATCTAGTGTGTTGGTGGCTTTTTGAGGACCAGCTAGTGTGGCCAGTGGAGAATACTGTACTTACTTCTACTAAATGAAAACATCACTGAATGATCCAAAATAGTGCAGAATGAGAGGTGCAAGTCGATGTTAGCGATTGGCCTTTTAAATATTTAACCAACAAAGTTCATTACATATTCCCGCTGATGTAAGATTGATGTTTTACTGTCTTATCTTCCAGGTGAGGAGAGGGTCACTACTGAGTCAGCCTCACTCCGTCCTCCAGAAGTTGGCTTCCATCTCAGAGGGGAATCCTCTGGCGCCCAGAAACAGCAGAGGCTTCCTGTTTCAGACTCTGTCTCCTGAGAAGAGCAACTCGACATCAGACGCTCCCCAGAAACAGGTGAGTGAAAGGAAAGTTGCTTAACTAATGTGATGCTCGTCCTCGTAGTTGTGCAGGTGTACGAGCTGAGACGGAAGGAGCTCGATAGCGTCCCATTTGCTCAAAACGGCGAAAACCAGTTTCATGTTGAGAAAAAACTGAAGATGTATTAAGCTGAATATACAAAATATATTTGATACACTAAGGGGTTTGGACCAAGAAATATTTCACCCTACAAATGTGGTTTTGCGTTATCACAGGAAGGTCGAGGTAGAATTTATTGCGATTCTCTTCATGTACAGTATTCAGTGTGTCCTTACAGTGCTCCGTGTACACGAAACAAACAGCTACCCAAAGAATACAGTAGTATTAAGTATGAGTATGTGAATCCCTAATATCCTGGATTAAAAGCTAAACAAGAGTTGAATCTTTCAAAGAACTGACCTTCCAAAAGTCTGCAAAAACTTCACAGAAGTACTAAAGCAATTTAACACAAGTCTCACGTATTTACTTGTGTGTGTGCAGTCCGTGCACATGTGTGTTTTCATTGCAATATAAAGTTTGTACATGGTGGCAGCGTCGTGTTTCACAAAGTGTTCCACACAAATAGCAGAAACATTGTGAGTCCTATGGGAGGGTGCTGTGGCTGACTCATGCATGGGTCCCAGGAACGATGTTTGTTCTTATTTAGATAAATGTTTCAAAAGGAGTGAAAGGGCGGGGGGGGGGGTGATCTCATGTTGCAAATCTGGCTTGTTTGTCTGCAGTGATGTGGGAACCTCACCGTTAATCTGATACTGAAAACGCTTATGGTACTGCTGACTCTTCTGACTTAACTTCTCATCTGTTCAGTCCATCAGACAAACGTCTAAATTCTGTGTTCCTTCTGCAAAAGCCATATTAGCAGCTAATGCTTGACTTAAAAAAAAATGGTCAGTCATATTTTTTGGTTTCTCAATCCTGTCTGGTTGTGTCTCTCTCTGGTGACATCTCACTGTTCTAAAATAAGCACCAAAACAAAATACTTTCCAAAGATGTTGGAGAGACCTCTCTGTGTGATAATCATGTGAGTGTGATGGTGGTATTCACTGATTCTGCTGTCTTCTAAATTCATGACACTAGGTGGAGCCAAAGCCTGCTTCTCTCATTGGATCCCACAAATGCATAAATGACTGTTGCTTGGCTTTTTTTTTTTTTTCCAAGATTCACCCTTAACCGCACTTTTTTAAAACCACATTAGTATTAATTTAACCACAAAACACATTTATTCAGTGCCTGTAGTCATTTTGTCAGTGTTCATCAAGGTTTTGTTGTTTTGTAGAGTCTCGATGTCCTGAAAATGCTTTAACTTTAGATGTGTTTGATCCTCAGATGATGAAGAAGAGGGGCCCGGTGCAAGCAGTGAACCCAGCAGCAAAGAGGGTCTGCAGGGAGAACAAACCTGCCAGACAGACTAAAGGCCCCCAGAGGAGCATCTTCAACTTCCTGGACCACTGAGGTCAAAATACACTAACTGAATGACGATCACTGATAAAGGCCAGAATTAACCAGCCACGTCCAGTATTTCACCAGCCAATAAGATTTCAAAAATGAAGGAGGTGGTGAAATGATGGTCACGTTTGAAGGTGGCTGGTAGACGTCCTTCCCTTTGTTTCCCTTTTTATGAAACACAAATACAGATGTTTGTATGCGTGTCTGCATGTTTACAGCGCCTTTTTAAAATGGCAAACTAAAAGCACCACTGAGGCATCTTTTTGATGTTCTTCTTACACACACTTGCCGCTCACTTGTCCGGCTTGTGTGTCTAAATTTTTAAGAAGCATTCATCCGTTGCATTTTACTTGACTTAATTTGGGCTGAGGTCCATTTAAATATGTTTTATCATGTAAATAGATTGGATTTGGTTTTTAATCGTCGGGGAGTTTTTGTATGAGGATTTAAACGTATTTGTTTAACGTTGTAAATAAAAGTGTATTTTAAGACATTTCTCTTATTGCTTTTTTTCTTCTCTTGTAAGACCAGATGTGAGCTGTCTGTTCCACTTGTGGTGGTCAGGTGTGTGTGTGTGCAACAGGTATGAGGTGCACTCAGTGTGTTGGTGATCCCCTGATTTTTCCTCTAGCGCCACCATGAAGTTCACATTTGTTCTTTTGAGTGAAATATCTCTGCGACTATTGGATGGATTGGATGTGTTAGCATTTAGCTCAAAACACCACTGTCCCAAAGTGCAGCCTCACAGGGCTGCTAGCATCGCTTTAGACTCTTGAGACACTGACTACAATGCAAACATGGTCCATTTGTAAAGACACCTTTTCTTGTAGAATTACACAACATTTTTTGCTTTTAAACATTGTCTGTTGGCTGGGTAAATTGCTGATATGCCTTGTTTCAGTCCTCTCCTCTGGATTATATGCTTGTTGCATTTAATTTCTGTTCCCAATAACACTCTTGGACACCACCTTTCCTCAAATATACTGTACATAGTTTTCAGGCCTCTTGCGAATAAGAC
The DNA here is from genome assembly GCF_043641665.1 of Enoplosus armatus. Classification (NCBI taxonomy): domain Eukaryota; kingdom Metazoa; phylum Chordata; class Actinopteri; order Centrarchiformes; family Enoplosidae; genus Enoplosus; species Enoplosus armatus. Next base: position 16,743,370 of record NC_092195.1, read on the forward strand.
GGTGCGTTCGTCTCATTAATTCACCGCGTATCAGCAGAGTTTCCCCTGCGCAGAGACTTAATGTCACTACTTGACTTTAAAAGTGTCTTCCACAATAATCTCTGAACTGCACTCGCCAAAGGTCACACCGAAAACTGAGAATTTAAGTAGTGTTTCACAGCTTTCCTGGTTGTTTGTGGGAAACCTTTCTGCAGAAGGCCACACTTCTCCACCTGTCCTGTAACTCTCCACACTTGGAGACTCCTTTTGACTCTTTGTTTCACTTTTTCTTCCTGGTTTAAAGCATAATTGCAGTTTAGAGACTAATGATTTGGTAAGTGGCTAATAATAGGCCCGGCATTAAAGGGAGGGTCTTCTAACGAGCCCTTTCATGTCTCTCCATCTCATTAGTATCCACGGTGATTAGGAGGAGGTCCCGGGGTTAGGAATGGGCGCAGGAGGCCCCATTACACATCATTAGGGGCCAACGCCAGGAGGGTCTGGAATGAACCCCATGGTGGGCCCCGCCTATAGCGAGCTGCTGTACCTGCAGGCAGGCCGGCTTAATCCTGGTGTTGTTAAAGCAGCGATTACATTTTTACCTTTGTCAAAGCAGTTAACGCCTCAGTTTTGTTCGTGAAAAGTCTCAAAACATCAGATTTTAGGAGCCAAGAGGCTTCGGGCAAAGGAATAATATGATATGCCTCTATCATTATCTTTGAGCCATTACAATGCAATTAATAGAGATAAAGACTTGATGCCAAATCCTAAGGGTCTGTTTGCAGGGTCAAGAAATCAATTCTAATTAGCATTTAATAGGAGTAATGTCTTCAGCTTTGCCATAATTCTGCTTTTTATTCCTTCTTCTCTTCCTCTGCATCAACACCACAACAGCTTCTCCAAACTCAATTTTACAACTTTGTTTAACCCCCGAGAGGGAATTACGAGGTCATCGCACTAAAGCCAAACCATCCCCCCCCACCCCCCACCCCACCCTCGAACTCCCAATTCACTCCATACTTGAAAGAGGAGGAAGGTTACATGTTTTGGCATCGAGGCCCAGCTTCTAAATATCTAGAGGACACGGATCTGGCTTTATTCAGATTATGAGGAGGAGAGAGGGCAGAGGGTGGAATAATTGAAGAGAAACATGAGCTGTAGCACCCAGGGGAGTGTGTGCACTTGTGTCATGACGTATGCACTGTGTGTGTGTCTACTCACGTCTATGCCTAAAATAAAAGTGTGTAATTAGTGTGCAAAGCAAACCACCGTGCTGTATTAGTGGTTCAATTTAGCACGTCTTGGCTGATTTGGGTGATTTTCTTTCTTTCTTTTTTTTTTTAAGAGCGCTGGCTGTGAGCTGAAGGTCCGGCAGGCTTCTCTTTACAGTCTCTGTGCATCTCAGCACCAGAGATCTGACAGTGTAGCCCATGGGTGCTGCCGGACGCCCTCGGCCGCTGTCACAGCCGAGACTGGTGCCGGAGCAGATGTGGAGCCTGAACTGAGGGAAGTGGGTCATGGCGCTGCAGGCTGTGTACAATTCAAACAAGGCCTTATTATGCACAAGGTAAGTCATGCTCCTGTTTTTTTTTTAATACTCTTCCCGTGTGTGTGTGTGTGTGTGTGAGAAAGGGTGGTTAGTGTTAACATTACAATCATCTGTCATCCCCCAGGAGGCCTCACAGACGACCCTCAGTCCACCGAGTTCAGTCTATCTCTCCCTCTATCAGCGTCCTCTGTAGTTGTCTTTTGTAACTTGGGTTTTTCTTTTTCTTTTTTAGAGAGGGGGAGATGGAGGGAGAGATGATTTTGCGTGTGACGAGGCCTTGGGCGGACGGCTGTGTTTGATGTATTTTTTATGTGCTTAGGCTACTAGTGAACGATGGGGAGGGAGGGAGGGAGGGAGGAAGGGGAGGGAGGGAGGGAGGGAGGAAGGACGCCTGGAGCTGATGCACTTGAATGGGGATGTTGTTGAAGGAGAAAGAGGGGGGAGGAAGATAGGGATAGAAGTGTGTGTGTGTGTGTGTGTGTGTGTGTGTGTGTGTGTGTGTGTGTGTGTGTGTGTGTGCGTGTGCGTGTGCGTGTGCGTGTGCGTGTGCGTGTGCGTGTGTGTGTGTGTGCGTGTGTGTGTGTGGAGAGAAGAAGGAGGAGGACGCAAGGTTCTTTCTGCCGCCAGCGACGACATGTCAGGGGGGATGAGAGCAGGGTGGAGAGAGGCAGTGAACACTTGTTAAGTCTGTCTGATGTAGCCTCTCTGTACCACACACACACACACACACACACACACCTCTAGAAAACACACTTGCATGCACACACACACACACACACACACAAACACAATCGACTGCCATGCCCTTAGATCTGAGATTGACAATCACAAAAGCAGCCAGTCGCCAGTTTGGAGGAATATCACACTGCAACAAATCCTGCAGTCCTCCCCTTTTGCGAGGTCTGGAGATATGACGTTGCCTGTCAGTGTTGCATTGTGGGTAGCAGTTTCAGTGCCTCAAGCTCACCTGTAATTGAAGATATCTTGTGATGTTGTGAAGATTTTTTCTTTTTTTAAACCTACCAGACAGTGTTTTTATTGACTGTTGTGATTTGTCTCGTCTACTTCAAATTCACCGTGTGACTTCCTCCATTTCCCAGAATGCTGTTCGGCTGTTCTCCATAGTCTTTCACTCTTTCTCCTATGACGAAATTCCCCTTTTACAGATTGACCATAAACAGACGTCCTTCTGAAGGTCTGACCAAACCAAAATCTGATGTTACAGAAAGCAAAATACCTTGCCATCAAACTCTCAAAGTCTTTAGCTGAGCTGGAAATATCTAAATATTATATCACTTCATATAAAAACAAGGAACAACAAAAAAGAAGCTGTACTTTTAGTATAAGTAGTATAAGTATGAGTACAATCCTAGTAAACATGGTTTTGGTCGTTTGCGTGTCCACTCGACTCATAAACGAGATCTCCTTATTGTTGCTTCACTGTGCAGAGTTTGACACTAGAAGTCTGTTTTCACGAAGTTTCTGTGTTCATCTTAAGTCTGAGTTTAACACGTGTACATACGAGCATCATTTTGTGACGTCGCAACTAGTTTGGAAGCCAGTCATGGTCCAATATGCAACTTAGGAACTTAATGAACAACATTTGCATATTTAAAGATTCTGGATATTTCAGTGTGGTAGAAGGAGTAGATGTTGAGGATTTTTTATTTGGTAATTTTTAAAACACATCAGTGCCTTGAGGGGATCTTTAACTTTACAGTTCCCACGAGGATGTTTGTCTTGTCACATACAGATTTGAACACAAGATAAATAAAACATAATATAATACATAAATCTCCACCAAGTGCTCAAATCTACTAGTTCACATTAAATGCAAATGACATCATAACATAGAACCAAGGTTACAACTGGATAACTGGACAGGTTGATTGGCTTTTTAAACATCTAGGTTATATATACATAACTATTGTTTTAGCAGCATTTTAACACGTAGTTTGGACCTGCTTCACATTCAAATGCCTTTATGTAACCTATACATAGCCAGGCATTTATAAGCAGTATATAAAGTGTTTACAACAGACTATAATGTAGCTGTAAGCAGATTTAAGTGACTAACTATAATTAACTGTGACTCCTCCTGTGGGCGTCCATAAGTGGAGGCTGCTGTTTAAACAAATAATGAATGACAATATAGTAAAACACTGTTATAATGACATAAAATATAAATATTGTACATTATTAAACACTTTGCGTGTTTAATAATGTACAATATTTACACGTTTACACATTTACACTTGCGTTATAAATGATTTATTAAATGTTTGTGTACTTTTTTATGATGCTTAATGGGTTAAAGTAAAGTGTTACTAACTTTTCCACCACATTTTTCCCAGTTTGTACTGCTTCTGGTGGTCATTATACAATAAACACATAAACACGTTATGTGATTTTTGCTGTAGGGCTGAACTTCAACAGCCCCGGATGTCTTCGGGTTAACACCAGGCCATCATGTGGCTGTTGTTGTACATTCAAACGTACATTACAGTAAAATAACCCCACAGTTACACGACAGCCCTCTCTGTCTGTCCTCACATTGTTTCTATTCATTCCCCTTTCCTGCAGCCCAAGCCCAGCTCAGGAAGTGTCATTAGTCAGCCAGTCCGCCACAGTGGCAGCGAGAGGATGGGAGGAGGAGAGAGGAAGAGGAAGATAAACATCACATAGGAGGGTCGTCGGAGGAGGAGGGGGGGGGAGCAAATTGGGAGGGCGCAGTGTCCAGCTTCTCCACCGAACAGCTAACCAGCAGAAAGGTAAGAACAAAGCAGAACCTCATGCAAATACATTCCCGCCGGTCTGTGTCAGTCGTTAGACTTACACGACCTGCAAGTGGGCGATGAAAGGAAGGTCTGAGCTTGTTGTTACTGAGGAGGGATAGAGAGCAGACAGCACTGATATGGGGTGAGCGTTACATAACGCGCAACGTACATGAAATACTCCTGTTTTTTCAGCTTTTTTGTCTGATTTTACCACCTTAAGAGGAGATGTCGAGTCTTTTTCCAGCCTTAGTGTTTCGCTGTAGATGGATTAGGATGTAAAACTGTCGTGTTTTTGTGTTTTTTTTTTTTAATGTTCATGTCTAAGCCGTTAACATGCAGCCACTGAGCGCCATTGGTCGCCTTTTTTGTGTTTTCTGCCGTCGTCCGTGCAAAGACAGACATCTTTTGGTACAGATAGGACACATCCGCCCTGCTGCAGGACTGTTTTGGTATTATTTTTCTCTCTTTTCCATCGCGTGCTGATGTTTTTAAATGGGTAAAATGCAGATAGGCATAATAATAGACATTCATTCCCAAACAGACAACACTATAGGTTATTGTACTTTATTTTACAGCTCTGGAGCGATAAATGTGTTGATTTTACACGGATAATCCGGGTTTTCTTTCTCCCCCTCCTCCTCGTGATCGTCAAGCATCAGTATGTGCCTGCTGCACGCGCGCTCCCGACAAAAGCCACAGTCGCTGTCCTTCAGCACCACGTGAACGCGCGTGCACAGGAGAGGAGAGGAGAGAGGAGGATTGATTGACAGCAGCCTGAAGTCAGGATTAGAGAAATTTCCATTCTGAGGAGACATGTAAATATTTGATGCTAATAGAAGTGGAGTGTGCCGACCAGCCTGTAGTTCTAGACGTTATAAACAAGGAGTTTGGTGCGACCTAGTAGTGTGTGTGTGTGTGTGTGTGTGTGTGTGTGTGTGTGTGTGTTTGGGGTGGGGTGCGGTGGTGAACTAGATTTAATTTTCCTCAGTTTTATTGTTGCTTAAGCGTGCATGTCATGTTATTCTTATTTCTTCCTGTTTTTAACCTTTTAGCCAACGAACTACAGATATTTTACATTTCTGCCAAACGTTCTCCAAAGTGTACGATGGGTTTTTTTTTAGGCTCCTGTTGACTTGTTTGTGTATCTTCTATGCAGCTGCTGGTTTTGACTCGTATTTGTCCTCAAAATCAAATTGCAGAATTGCTCTTTTATCGTTGGCTGATGACGCAGTTGAAAGCGTGGCTTGTTTTCTGGGGAGTGCCACTATCCAAGATCGAACTGTTGAATTAACAAGCTATGTTTTGTCTGGAAATCAAACTCGTGGAGACAAACAACAGGAAAACAGAGCTGGTGTTAATTTGGTAGCTTGTTGCATTAAAGGAGTTTTCTGTTATGACTCAGAGGAGATTTAAAAACACTCTCTGTGCTTTTGATTGCTAGATGTCTTTTGTTTTTGGGGTAAAATTTGTTACTTGATACTTGTGCTAAATTACCTGGTACAGAAAAACCCTGTTTTCATTTAACAAAACAAACCAAACTTCTTAAATGATTCATTTTGTATTAACACAAGCAGACATACAAGATGATTTTTGTGTTGTACTAATATGATGTTAAACCTTTGGCTGCCGAGCATTTGAGTATGTTTGGCAGTACTGCATCAGTCATTTGTAGTAAAACACAAGTGTAATTCTTTAAGTGCTTTAATGTTCTGTCCCTTGTCGTTCCAGTGAGTCTCAGTCAAAGTCAGTGATGCTTCACCATCAGGACCAACCTCTGAACTCGGCCTACAGAGGGCAAGGGGGCTCCAACAATGGCTCTTCTTCCTCGCTCCGAAACAGGAAAGACGGCAACTTCAACTTTCTGTCGGGCAAAGATGAAGAGGGCTACACGGGCAACGGGGGAGGAGACGAGAACCGAAACCAGGTGCGTCCCCGCAACCTGGGCCCGCTGGGTCGCGACCCCCCGAATTCCTCTCCGTCAACTGGGTATCACCACAACTCAGGGCTCCTGTCACCGCGCTCGCGCAGGCCCGGCTGGAGGACCCTGGAGCCCCTGCCCGAGATCGAGAGCGGGGACGACGGTTACGGCCGAGTCCCCCCTGACGGAGCGGAGGAAGGCAGGATGGAGGAAGAGGTGAGGAGGGTGATGATGAGCCACAATGAGGAGAAGCAGAGAGAGAAAAGGGAGCAGCAGAGGAAAAGCAGCTTGGGCTTCAGAGGAAAGGAGGAAGGTGAAGACGATCTGGAAGACGATGACGAATGGGGCAACAGCGACTCTGACTCTGAGTTCAGCTTGAGGTCTGGCGGCAGCATGTCCTCCCTCAACATGGACAGTGGAGGCGAAGGGATGCTCATGGGAGGCTGGGACCGCATCGGAGTTGGGGAACCAAAATCCAACCCCCAGGAAAGTGACCCAACCAGAAACACCAACAGAGAACCAGCTGGAGGACGCAGAAGCTTCAGCCGCAAGTCGCTGACCGGAAGCAACCTGGGAAACCTTCTGGAGGAAGGAACAGAAGAGCAAGACCGCGATGATCGGTCTTCAGACTCAGACGGCGAGCTGCCAGAGCTGATGGACGCGGTGTGGACGCTGCGAGACCGCGAGCGCTTCAAGGCCCAGGAGATGGAGAAGCACCAGGTGCAGCTGACCATGTACCGCCGCTTGGCGCTGATCCGCTGGGTCCGCACCCTGCAGAGCCGCATCCAGGAGCAGCAGAACCGCTTGCAGTCCAGCTTCGACGTCATCCTCACGCAGAGGAAGGAGCTGCTGCGCATGGGCGCCGCCGCCGCCGTGGCCAACGCCACGCCCACTGCCGCTGTCATCCAGTCATAAAGAGAGAGAGAGAGAGGGAGGAGGAACTGAAACAGGAAGTGGTTAAAAACATTTTTGTTCTGTTTGCTTCCTTCCTGAAGACATTTCCCCTTTAAAAAAAAGACAATCTCCCGTCATCCTGTCTGACATTTTTAAGCTTCACACTCATGTTGATTGTAATGACACAAAAACTTGTGTTTTTGTTGATTTTCTTTACTGGCGTTCCACCCAGAGCATCAATAAATGTATCCGACTCATCTGAAGACCGGACTCAACCCCTGTATCTCCACCAAAACCAAAATGTAGGACTTTAGGATGTATTCTGGTCAAAGCAACGAGATGATGAACACTTTAATGTGTGTGATTAATATGATGTTTGTATCAAAAATGATATGTGTGTGTTTGCTGTTCTTTGTCTTGACTTGTGCGTAGAAAACACCTGCTGTACCAAAAAAAGAAATATCATACATATATAAAATATCATGTAGATTTGACATTGTCAGAGATGATTTATACCATTTGAGATCATGCTGTGTATATAGAGAGATAATAATAATAAAATGATCTTATATCTGAGCATTTCTTTGTGTCCCTGTTTGTTTTTCACATTCATAAGACCTGTAATCACATTTGTAATGGACGAATCTGAGGGGAAGTCCAAGGAGTTGTCTGATAAAAAACACTTTTAAGAGCCGGGAGCCTTCATTTCATTCCAGATCAGCATGTTTGATTTCGAGGAGCAGGTTTATCAAAGCCCCCTCAGTGCAGATATGACTAAAGAAGGGCAGTTTTTTATCTTCTATAGCTGTACTTGCTGTACTGGAGCCCCTGGGCAAACGACCTTTCAGCTAACAATTGCCTCTTTGTCAGCTGAACAAAGTTGGTTTGTATCGGCTCATCACACGGGGTTGGGGAGCGCGTGTTCTGCGGGGAGTGTGATAGCCGTGTGAGGCTCGAGCGTCAATCTTCACGGGCATGGCTGCAGCCGCGGGCGCTCCGAGACCCTCTCACCTCTTTTCCATGTGAGTGTGTGTGTGTGTGTGTGTGTGTGTGTGTGTTCAGAGAGATACCAGCCGCGTTGCCACCCTATAATCTCCATCCTGAGCGAGTCGTGGTGGGCCCCCCCACCCACCCCTCCGCCTCCCGGGAGGCCTCTCAGTCTGCGCCCCGGGGCCCTGCAGGTCCTATCCAGCCGCGGTGAACAGACGCCGGTCCGGTTGCGAGCAGGAGAGCCAAACCCCGGGGCAAGTTTGGGATAATCCCCGGCTCTGCCTCCTAACTAACTCCCCGTTTATTTTCTAAGCTTATCGCCTCTCCTGGACGCAGGCATCGCGGGAGAAAAGTCTGAGTGCATTTACATATTGATCCCTTGTTTGCTGGCTGAAGGTGGATGTTTGAGAGGCATCACAGCGCGAGGATAACATGTTTACACCCGAACGCTGACTTGTAGGCAACGAACAAGGAGCCACCTCTAAAGAAAAGGACACCGAGGAGGAACAAACAGGCCTTTTATGGATTTAGTAAACCACCGAGACGTGATTTCAGGGTAGTTAGGAGAGGTTATAAATGCATCCAAAAAAAAGCTCATGAAACACTGAGATAAATGAGGGAAAGTTGTACCTGATCAGTTTCACCTCAGGAAAAAAGGTATTTTTAGATGACAATGTTTTAGGGTCTTTCAGTGTTATAATATCCCCTTGTGGAAGGCATAGTAACTATTCCCCCTTTGAGAATAAACATAAACATACACTGTGTGTACGCTGTGAAAAGTCTCTCCTGGCTAGTGAGTCATTAATTAAAAGCTAATTAATAATAAGGATCACATGTTTTTCACTTTCTAATAAGCGAAAGTTAGTAAGTCGTCTGTACCTAATGATGGATGTTCATTTCTGCAACAAATTGTTGTTAAAACTTACATAAACATAAGGATTTGTATCCAGATGCTCTTTTCCAGCTTTTTCCAAAAGGTCAGAGGTCAAACGGTCCCATGAGCAGATCTCCCTGAACTAAAGAGCTAAAAAGACAAAGACGGTGTCCAAATCAAGCATTTCTGTTTATTAATCAACAATAAAGAAATTGGTTACTTATTAGAAAGTGGTTCTGACATTTCCAAGAGAAAGACTCCATAATATTTCTATCCATTTGACAAATAAACTCAGGATGTAAACTGTGTAGGATCTCTACCTCCCTCACCGTGAACACTTTCCTCCTGGACTCCTGCTGCGGGCTGAAAACAACATGTATGTTGTCAGATGTGTTGTTTGTTTTTGGGGGTTTTTTCTGTCTTGTGATACACTTCACCTTCTTCACCTCCAAACAACATGAGACCACAACATTCCTACGTTTCAATGTCTGACAATGACTGATAATACTTCTGCTTATACGTTGTTTTTTACATTTTCTTTTATCTAAAGTATCTCTGAAGAAATGATGACATTGTTTTATTATTTTTGGAGCTATCTTTATTCCCAAAACAGAAAGTTGACATTTGTTTTACAGCAACATTTACCTGAATTCCTCTGATACATACAGCTTATGACTAAGTCTGCCATTATAGCTAACAGCCTAATCTATCTGTCTGATTGATTGATTGAATATGAGCTGCAATCTGCAACAAAACAACACATATTCCATGACTGAAAAGCAGCAGGGAAAAGAAGAAATTGTTTATTACCTGCCCCTTTAACACCAGTTCTAAGAAACAAAGCTTAAAAAGTAAAAATCAGGCTGAAAATGACTGAAAAAACATCTTTTAAAGGCCGCTGTGATTAACTTTAGGTCCCATTGTACCGCAGCAGAACAGAGAAATGTGTTTTTTATTTTATAAATGCAGGGACAGGACAGGGATACTGAACAAGTCCTTAACGGAGCATTTTAAGATGCTTTCATGGGTTTCTGGGTTGACCTCAGATTGCCCGAACGGTGTCCTGACTCCGCTGCTCTCACACTTCAAGAAGAAGAAGAAGAAGAAGAAGAAGAAAAACAATCTTTCCGCAAATGTTCGTGCTGCGGACGTATTAAAATCCCCCGTGAGAAATTCAGTTTTTTCACACTTCATGCACGCAACACACATGCGGCTCTGACCTAGAAGACACACACGAGCCTCTTTGTGAGGGTGACAGCAGTGGAAAGCGTCCACTAGGGGGAGACACTCCATCACAGTCACACGCGTGTCAGACCGTCACCTGCTGTTGTTTACCTGGTGTGACGCCAGGGGGCAGCAGTGTGCACGCGGCAGGATCATCCGGCAGTGGTGCACTTAACCCGGGACCACCTGGGATCCATGAAAGGGTTCCCATTGGGAAGATAGTCTTTCACTGCATGTTGAATGATACAATGCAGAGATAAATCAGAGGGGTCATGAGGTGATTGACAGGATAGGAAAGCAGAAAAAACAGATTTCTTTTCTATTCTATTACACAAAACAGACATTTCTCTAATCTTTGCTTTATTTTCTTGGGAAAAAAATATCCACATGAAACTGAGACTGGTTGCAACCTGTAGACTGAATGTGCAGCGACCAGCCAGCAAGTACACATGGCTTCGTTTGAAGGGGTCACGCACCAAAAAACAAACAAACACTGATAAAATGCATGAGAATGACTGTTTTATAATTATAGTTAGTTGAATAGATTGTTTAGTAGTTTTGGTCAGCATACCTTTCTTTCTACCATTTCCTCAGATTATGCAGACATTTTTGAGAAAGAAAGAAAGAAAGAAATTAGTGACAACTTTATTGTTATCGTCGTGCTCACAGACTTTATTTATGCATCTTGCAGGCAATTTCATGTCCATGTATTGCATTAGTTGGCCTACGTCCCTTTATACCGGTTTCCACAGATTATTCATGTATTTTGAGTCTCAACTTGCTTAAAGAAATAAAGAAATGACACATTTGTGACAACTTCGTGGCGTTATTTATCCCAGAGATTATTTCTAGTTTGACAGACTTTCGTTTTTCTCAAGTTCCTCGAAAAAGAAAGAAAAAACACTTGAAGAACACTTAAATTTAAATATCCTGTACACAGCGCTGGGTTATAACTGTACACATGGGTGAGTTGATTTAGGTGGTTTTGAGTTGTTTTTCTTATTACTGCTGGATTATTTACTCAAACTAAATGTACCGTTGTAAACTGTAAACGTACACGTCGCTATGTTGTTGCTGATTGTTAATAGTAACTTGTGTACTTTGCAGCTTTGCACGACTAGCGATACATTTGTGACCAAAAAAAATCGTTATCACAGTATTGCACCGACGCAATACTGTGATAACGTTCAACAGTGCTTCTCTACATCATCTTTTCCTCACTTCTTCCTTTGTTATCGGCGCACACCGATCAAAAACCATAAGATAGTGTCACCTGCCGAGATCCACCTCACCTCTGCACTGTCATGACAGCAAAGTCCTTGATATTTGGAGCTGTGTAAAGCTTTAATTCTTCCTGCTGTCACATTTAGCGGCCTGTCCACAGTAGCTTCAGACAGTTATATCAAAAACGAGTCCTTTCGGATTAAGATTCCTTAGGACAGAATCTGAGCTCTGTGGTCTTGTATTTGAATGCCCTTGACATGAAAAAAAAGTTTTGGGGATCCCTGCTGCAGCCTCGGCTCTGGCTGTTGTGTGGAGCTTTTTGAACACAGATATACATATATACCCTATCATGCTCTCTCTCTCCCCTTCTTCCCTCTGCCTGATGCAGTGTGACAGTGTGTTCGCCCGCAGCACTCTGCTGGCGTGGAAACAATCAGCTTTGACAGAAAGAGGGGGTTGGTGGTGGGGAGGACAGAGAGGGAGAGGCAGAGGAGTAGGGAGGGATGAAGGGAGTGGGAGGGGGTGAGGGTGGGTGGTGGGGAGGCTGCGGCCCCGAGGCCTGAGTATGATGAACTGGATAGAAAGACCTGTCGACAGAGGAGAAACAACACAACACATGGAGATAGATAGATAGATAGATAGATAGATAGATAGTAGATAGATTTGCATTTTATAGTCAACATTTGGGGACAAATCACCGCCGGAAATCATCAGAAAATCAACTATAATGTTAAAAAGATTTCTGAAAAGAACTAAAAGCATTTACTTAAGCAAAATGAGCTCTATCTTCTCTCTGTATCTTCTCAGAATTAACTCCAAAATAACTCACAGACACTAGTTACTTTAAATGATTTGCTTGAATTGTATGGCTCTTTTCTTTATTCCTGGTCTTTTTCTTTTCTTTTTTTTTTTTAATGTCGATATTGTGTGTGTAATAATCAAGCCGGTACTTTGGCTAAAAACTCTCCCGAAAAAAACAGAAGAAGAAGATTTGGATCTCAAGAGGCCTATCTGGTTAAATTAAGTTCAAATGGGGGAAAAAAACTGAAATGTGTTAATTCAAAGAGAAAGGAGAAAGTTCCCACATGAATTTCACAGAAGGGAAATGTAGCCTGTTTAATTAAATTCCTTATTGTATTCGACTATTAATGATCATTTTTTGCATTATTTTGCTCAGTCCTGCAGAGCCCAGTCACTGGATTTAAATAAGTCACAGTCTCATCAACAACAGACTTAGAAAATCTAATTGTTCATGTCGCTCTAAAGTGAACATTTTTATTAACCAAAACATCTAATAATGTGTTGTAACAACCTGTTGACTGAAACAGAAAACACACACACACTTAAAGGCCTCCATGACCCGAGTGTCAGTCACCCACTTGACTCTGTTGGCTAATTCAGTTAAAGCAATCAGGTCCATTATGAGGGCCCCTCTCAAGACGTGTGTTTGATTCCAGGACTTGAAGCCTGTGTGTGAGGAGGAGGAGGAGGAGGAGGAGGAGGAGGGCTGTGTGCTGATGGTTCAGCTGCCTCGTCTGCTATAACCAGCTAATAAATATGAAAACAGCAGGTTAAAACTTTTTTATTCGTCCCGTGCCTGAAAGGATTATACCCTTCTATGGAGTCCCGTGGAAAATCCCCCAAACCTCATAATGCCCAATATTGTCCCATAAAACTGTGTTGGACAAAAGACGGAGAAAGGGGCCTTTTTCACGCATAAGGGGTTTTCTCAAGAGCACATTGAGGGGAGCCCCGGCCGGGACCCGCCCATAGATTATCTGGCTGTCGGTGAAAGCACGGCTGGGAGCGGCAGGTGCGTGTGCCAGGCACGGGGGGTCGCAGGGGGGGCCCCGGTGACCGTGCAGAGGGTGGTGAACTATGGAGAATGCTCCGCAGCTGCCGGCAGGAATGTTTGCAGATTGTCACTTCCATTTAACTTGCGCTTTTTCTTTTCTCTCCTCCCTCCCACCCCGAACCCAGAGATGGAGCTGGTCTCCCAGGTTTCCCTCCCACTCCCAAAGCCGCGGAGATGGGGCTAAACGGTGACACCCTGTCCACAAAAGCGACAAGCGGCCCGGGTCGTCCCCGCCTCTGCGCCGTGAAATTGTGGATTAAACTGATAAGCAGCGAGAACGATGCAGATCCCACATTTTTTGGGGAGTTTTATGGGGCTAAATGAATGCCAAGTAACTCATAAGGCCGGGTTAACACACTCCTTAACTCCGTCTCACTTTGCTCCCCAGAGGCGTCTTTCATACAGGTTATTGGATTTCAGGTTTTTGAAGCGCAGACATCAACATATGGGGGTCTGCAGATGAAGCGGGGGCTGTTTAATAATGCAGCAACTTTGCCAACAACAAAAAAAAAAAATTAATCAAATAACGCAAAGAATGCAAATCGTACGGCACCTAAATTCACAAAGTAATCTTGTGTCACGTGGCCTCTTCTGGAAGCATCACCTCTCATCTTTCATGCGTTCAGAATAATCAGAGAAGATGGCCGTCCCCTGCGTTGACCCACGCAGGCTGTCTTTGCCTGGAAATGGCCTCTTTGCGCCGTACCTTGGTCTCTAATCTCTGCCGTCCAAACTGTGTCCCCCTTTCCAAACTGTGGCCTGAGGCTATGTGTGGGTCCGCGACATAATCCCCCTCAAAACTCCGCAGTCCCTGTTATTCCACTGGGGTTTGGCGAAAAGTGCTGCACATCAGAGCGGCACAACGCTGCTTTTTCACACCATCTTCAAGCAAAAAGGGATTAATGTCCTCACCATTATGAATAATGAGAATGAATAACAAACAGCCGTCTGTTTGTCCCACACGATTAAATAAAGGAAAGAGTGTCCTTGTGCTTTTTTTTTTTTTTTTTTTTTATCGAACTGTGTTAATGGAGGTGACACACAACCAACAGACTGGGATGAAATCAGTGACTTAACTTATGGTCTGATGCTTTAAACCAAAGTGTTGGCACTGAATTTATCCCTTAATTAATGTCTGAACTGAGACTTTTAGTGCCTAACCCTGTTTTTAGATGCAAAGAAGGCAGTAAAAGGTCACATTTATACCACAAAAATGGAAAACTTAACCAATGGTGTGCACATGTGCTCTTGATGTCAATTAATGGACACTGAGGTCATGTACTCTGTGGAGGTTACAGTCTGCTTCTTTATGGCTATTTTATAAGTTGATTCTGGTATTTTTAGTCTCCGTATGTTTACATGTGAGTACATCAAGTACTGCTGTGTGCAGAAGGCTTTGAAACGCCATTTAGGCTTCATGATGGGGAAAATAATTTACAGTATAAATGAAGAGTTAAGTGAATAAATAAAAAGGGCAAAATACTCCATGCTCCTCTTTTAGTGGCATTGGCGTTTGTGTTTTCTAAAAATCAACAACATCTGTGTGTGAAAAGCATTGCTCTTACAGGAAATAAATGATGGTCAGTGTGTCATCACCAAGTCGACCTAAACAACACAAAGAAAGTGTGAAATAATGATAAATGGAACACGTTTGGTCTTAAGTGTTGACAAAGTGAGACTGTGACCTTTGAAAGAAGAAATAACTTCTTCCTCTTACAAATGAAATGTTGAATTTGTGACCAATAAAACTTACTTACTTGGTCTGGTATGACCAGTAGATTATGGTAGCTGATGTTAGACAGATTCACTGACTTTATCACTGTGTATACACTATGTATATTTTAGCATTCAGCGCATAGTTTTGTGTCTGCTCTGTGTAACTGCCTTGACAAACTTCTTGAGATCTTTCCCCCTTTTACACAAACTTCAGCAACACACACTGGATTATAACTCAGCTGCCAAAAAAAAGTACAACGATATATATGTGACAATGTGTGTGAGTGACATTTCTCTTAGCAGCAGAAAATATGGTTAACGTGACAACAAAAAACAGAGAAATTAAAGACGCTCTTGGTCCTAAGTTTTGCCTTTGTATCTTCTTAATGTGTCTCCCCTGTATTGTGGCCTTAACATTTCTCTTCCATGCATCTTTTTGCATTTTTGCTCAGTATTTTTTTCCCACCATGCACCGGATTATAACGGCCAAAATGTACAATGCAGCAAGGAGCAAGGATCCAGCCTCATGAAAGTTATTTATGGGACAGTAAATGTGGGAGAAACATTGCTCTTAGGAGAAAAATAAGATGATTAATGTGACCAAATCAACCTAAATAACACAAAAAAAGTGAGAAATTAAACACACTTTTTGGCCTTAAGTGTTGACAAAAGTGTCTCCTCTGTATCTGGGCCTTAACATTTCTCCTCCTTGCATCTTTTCCTCTTTTTGTTCAGTATTTTCCAACACTCCCTGGATCATAACTCAGTCAGCCAGCAGCCAAAATGGACGATGCACCCAACAACAAGAATAGCCTCATGACGATAATTCATGGGACACTGTATGTGAACGACATGGTTCAACGAAACAACAACAAAAAAAGATTAATATGAGCAAATCAACCTAAAACAAGACAAGAAATGAAGGAAATTTGGTCCAAAGTGTTTCTCTTCAGCACCTTATCTGTATCATAGAAAACATATCTCTCTTCTGTGCATCTTTTCCTCTTTTTGCTCAGTATTTTCAAACAAGCGCTGGATCAAAACTCAGTGTTTGCCAAAAACCGACAACCATAATGTTAGTGAGAGACTTTTAGCAGAAATAACTGATGGTAAATGACACAAAATCCCACATAAAGTGAGAAATAAAGACTCTCGGACCCAAGTGTTGACTAAATGTCCCTTCTTCATCTCCTTAAAGTGTCTCCTATGTATCATGACCTCAACATGTCTGCCTCTTCACATCTTCTAGGACTTTCCAACACACGCTGGATCATAAACTCTGTATTCACAGCTGCCAAAACGGACACTGCGGCTCGGAACGAGAATATGAAAATGAAATATGAAACAGTGGTGTGATAAACTGGTAGATAATCATCTTTTCATTAAACTTTCATCCCCAGTGACTTAAATATTCAAGAGCCCAATTACAGAGCTTGTATCTCTCTCTCTCACTCTCATTCTCCCTCACTTTTCTTAACAAGAGCAGTCAGGGAGAGAGAGAGAGAGAGAGAGAGAGGGAGAGAGAGAGAGAGAGGGGAGAGTGGCTTAAGGCTTGAGTGAGAGCATCATTATGGAGCGGTCACACGGGAGGAGGAGGAGGAGGAGGAGGAGGAGGAGGAGGAGGAGGAGAGACAGATGACCCGTCGTCCCCTCACCGAGGACAGGGAGCAGCAGGCCTGACGCGAGGCTGTCCAAACACTGGGATGAGAAGAGGACGAAGAGGCGGCAGATAGACGCGTGTGAGTGCGCAGCCATGCAGGTCTGACGGATGGACGGATGGTGGGAGACAGAGAAAGAGACAGAAACAGACAGGCGAGCTGAGAGAGGAGTATAGATTTTCCAGGCAGATAGTGGAAAGATGTGTGCATCCTGATGAGTGCCACAAACAGGGCGCATGACTCTCTTGTCTGCCTGTTTCTGTGTGTGTGTGTGTGTGTGTGTAAGTGTATTAGCAGTCAGAGCACTGAAGCCCACGGGCGATTCCTGTGTGTGCTTGCGATAAAGGGAAAAAAGGGAGGAAGTATAACGGGGGAAGCGGGGCGTGGAGGAGGGGGTGAGGGGTGGGTGAGAGGAGAGATGAGGAAGTTGGTTGGGGGGGGTGGGGGGTGGTGGTGGTGGTGGTGTACGTAGAGAGAGAGAGAGAGGGAGGGAGAGGGAGAGGGAGAGAGAAAGGAAGAGAGAGGAAAGAGCATCCAGCAGAGAAGGGAGCTTCCTCTGTGCTGTCAAAGCCTCTGGATCATGTCCCCATTGGTCTTTCTCTTCACACACACACACACACACACACACACACACACACACACACACACACACACACACATGTTCCCTCACCCAATTGCTCTCTTCTCCCTCAAACCAACCCCTCTCCTCCCTCTCCTCCCTCCCTCTCATGAAAAGAGTGTCTTGGCAGGGTAATTAAGAATGGCCTCTAAACACAGGAGTATGGCAGGAACGCTCCAGATGAAAGTAAATGATTAAAATAATTACAGGCTGAGAGCTGACGAGCCGGAGTGTGGGGTGGCCGCCGGACATTTGTCGGTAATTAGATAATTAATCTGAATGC
The DNA here is from genome assembly GCF_043641665.1 of Enoplosus armatus. NCBI lineage: Eukaryota > Metazoa > Chordata > Actinopteri > Centrarchiformes > Enoplosidae > Enoplosus > Enoplosus armatus. The sequence continues at coordinate 16,760,930 of NC_092195.1, forward strand.
AAATGATGAGCCCTAACGAAGCAGTCAAGCTGAACCAGCGACAACTGCCGTGAGTGAAATGTGGGGAGGGAGGGAAAGGGAAGGGAGGGGGGGGGTAGAAAAGAGAGGAAAAAGCAGAGGAGAGAGGGGTGAAAAAAAAACACATGAATATGAGTGTAAAATATCCAACCTCCCAAAAATCAGCATACTCAAAAGCAAAAAATAAAAAGCCAGCAGAAGCAGCAGCAGCAGCAGCAGCATTGTTGTAAATCAATAACTGTTTCTGGCAGTGACAGCTCACAAAACACCCTCCTGCTTCACTCTGTTTGTAACTTTCAGTCGTAGTGACAAGCAGACATGAATACCTTGTTAAAAATATACAAAAAGCCACCATGTGTTGTGCTCTGCCAAAAAAAAAAAAAAAAAGAGTCTCCTCTCCCAGGGAGCTGAAATGCCAAATGAAGGGTATGAACATGAAATGGCACCTGAGGAAGAAAACAGAGCACGCTTTGCACACCCTAAAATGCGTGAGCAAATTGTGGATTTACTCGCTCGCTGCTACACACACACACACACACTCATTATCTCTCTATGTGTCTGAGTGTGTGTGCGTGCTCTCAGCAGATGTAAACAACCGACTTCATAGCTTATTCAGAGATGTGTTTTTCAAGGTGGGTATAACAGGCGAAGATATATTGTCAGCATCCTCTGCGATACTGTGGATCGCTTCTTTAAATTTAAAAAATAAAGACCGTCAGGGTTTATTTATCACGATTCCGCCTGATATCATGTTGCTGAGAAAGCTGTGGGAGTTCTGTCTGTATTTTAATGGGGAAGCTGAACAACAGCGATGATTATAAGGGCTCAAGTAAAGAGCATCCTGGCTTACACAGTATCATGATAAGTGACTTACTGAACACAGACGGACATAAATAAACTTCCACACCAGCATGAACATTAAAGTGTCTCAGCTGTGACTCTTTTAATGGTAAAAACATTACTCCCCCCCCCCACACACACACAGCTTACTTTGTTTATTACTTTGTTTGTTTATTTAACAAAAGAAGCCAAACTTCTCAAATGTTAAATGTTGTCTGAACCCTGCAAGAACTTGTCCTGTGTAAATGAGTCTAAATAGTTATGACTTAAGTCAGAAGAAGAGTACAAGTCTGAGTGTCTACTCTTGAATAGAAATCATATAATTTTGTTCTGTAGTGTTGAAATTCTCAGAAGAACCTTGATGACCATGTTTGTTTTATGAACAAATAATGAATCAAACTACCAGAACCCATTTGGACCTGCAAGCAGCTGGTTACACAGTCGGATGATGAATTAAAGGAAAAAAACGACAGTGTCATCCAGATCAGCTCCAGTGTTCCTTGACGTAGACTCTCTGAGTCTCTTTATGAGGGATTAACACCATTCTTCTAACAGATATTGTCTCATTTGGTGTTTTGATGATGGTGGTGGCGACTGCTGTCTGTCACGTCGGTTGGGTATCCAGTTGGGTTGAGATCTGGTGACTACGTGAACCGTACCACATGCTTCACATCATCTCGGTGGCCTCTTGTGCCCTGAACAGAAGCATCTGTACTTGCTGTGTCTTTCCAGTCAATTATTCAGATTTCCCTGTCTGTGCATCAGCTGCAAAAACCATTTAAATTCTGTGTCATCTAAAGCCAAACAAACCAAGAATCCATACAGTTTGTCAGAGACAGAAGGCTGCACTGTTAGAGGCATGCGGGTGGATAACATCCCCCCCCTTGTTAGTGCAAATTATGCAACACATCCACTTACACCTTTAAGAGACTCAAGGGGAAAACGTTTTACCTGTCCAGCGTTCTCATTAAATCCAGACTGATCGCCCACTCACTCTTTCGCTCTGCCTCATCATAATCATTAGAGACCAACGCTGAGTATAGGAATGTGTTGTTAGCCAACATGCTTGGCTAGTAACTTATTAAGTCCTGTGCAGGTTAACATGTCAGTCAGACTTCAGCTGTACGTATCAAACAGTCACATTTTATAGCTCAGAATAGTATTGACTGATTATATAAGCAGATTTCTAATGGGATTGTTTCTTAACGTGTGTCATTGTGTAAGCTTGGACATAACTTCAGATTTTGCTTAAATGTCACAACACTTCGGCAAGATCGACCTTCCACTCAGATGGTGATGTTGCTGAGCCCTGATTGAGCAGAAAATTGGCTGTTTTTGGCTCCTTTTTTACAAACACTGCATGTCATTTTAAGTGCTGCAAATGTGCACGCCATTTGCGGTTTAATTAAAATTGGCAAAACAATCGCTGAAAACATTGACAAAATGTCAAAATGTGCTGTTTTGGCAGAATAAAGGATTTCTGTAAAACAGACAATACTGTGACTGAAAGAAACTCTAAGTCTACTGGAAATTCTGGTGATTTAATTGGTTAAAGTACTTATTTACATTTACAAGAAGGCAAAAAAATGTCTATGTTTAGGAAAGGACAGATGTAGCATAGACTTAATTAAATGTGGGGATAAAACATTATTTAATGGTAGTATCCCGGTTACAGAGCTCTGAACTGCTGCCCACCTTTCTGCTGTTTTTTGATGATTAAAATATTGTAAACAATGAAGAAAAAGAAAATGCCAATTCAGTGTAGTCAATTTCCTTCTGATAGAAAACAATCCTTTTATAGCTCTCAGATCCTACCATTCTGCAAAAGTTTACAACAGCCTCCACATTACAATTCATGTTAAACTGTCACATATTTTCCTTTATGTATCATGTACACAATCAACCAGTTTGTGACAAAAAATTAAGCCTATTAAAGCCCATTTAAAAACTTATAAAATGCAGTTTTGTCATTCCAAGTTGGACCTTTAACATGACAAATATATGATATCTGATCACATGAAACAAAACCTGTATAAATGTTTCAATAATAACCAAAACAAATAACATGCTTTAGGTTTTACTTGTCTAACTACTGATGAAATCAAAGCAATTCTCACATGTGACAATACTAAGCCATTATACCACCACATAATGACATAAACAACCTTAAAAAGAGCATTTAAATGAACAGCCAAACATATGAAACTTTAAAGAATCAACATTTACAATATAGAGAGCTGGAAATATACAAAAACGTTTGGAGTATGAAGCACACAGGTAAGTGTAGTCCTGCCAGAGTCAGTGATGAAAATAACATGCTGTAAGAGATTCCTTCAGTCTTTCAGTCACAACATTTACTCCACGACCAACTCAAACACCTCTGCCTCATCAAACTCTGCGTTCATCTTGGCAGCCATTGCGTCCAGCTCTGTGTCGTCCATTTGCTGGACCTTCTTCCTCCTCCTCTTCTCCTTCACCATAACCACACCAGGGATGTTTGGGTCCGGCTCGGGGAAAGCTGAACCACAGTCTTCCGCCTCAAGCAAAGATGTGAATGAGTTCAGACCAGACAAGGACCCAGACACCTCCAGTCCTGTCTTGGATCGCACGACTCTCGTGAACACCTCGGGGGTTTTCAGCTTCTCAAAGCCGAACAAGTTGTCCCGGGAGTCGGGGCTGTTGAATGACTTGTCGCTGAGCCTGCTGTAGGACCGGCGCACTTTCTGCGACCACACCGCCTCCTCTGGATCCGCTGCCGGCCGAGGAAGAGTAGGGGGCGGCGAGGAGGGGAGGATCGGTGAGGGCATAGCGGCCTTCTTCTTCTTGGCCGAGGAGGAGCCCCCATGGCCAGGGACAGGTCCTGGGGTGGAGATTTTCAGCTTCTTCTGCTGGTTGCCTTCCGACACCACCTGTCTCGGTGTGTTCTCCTTGTTGTGCTCTGACGGTGCGACTGTTTTTCTGGGTGCTATTTTCCTCACAGTGATGGAGCGTTTAACAGCAGCAGAGGCTAGCGCCATTTTGTTGTCAGTTTTTACGTTAACCTGAGGAGGAGAACTCAACCGTGCTGACCGTCTTCGCTGCGAGCCGTTAAGGTTATTAGATTCCGCCATTATGTTTTGAGGCTTTCCTTCGTTCATACTGACCTTTTCCTGGTGAAATAACCAATTATCATTGGATTTACTTTACAATCGGTAGAGTAGGTTTCGAGACACGGGTGACACAACAACAGCAGTCCGCTCAAATTGCCCGCCCGAGTCGCGTAGAAAGGACGAAAGCGCGTTTTCCGGTGACGACAACAATCTGCGCCACTCATCTCAAACTTTTGCTGTGTAATCTGCACAGACGAGGCTGAGAGACGTCTGCTATTTGACTATTATATACATATTTCTTCTCATATCCGCAATACAGAATGGAATACTTAATTGGGATACAGGGACCTGATTTCGTCCTCGTCGCCGCCGATAATGTCGCAGCCAGCAGCATCATTCAGATGAAACATGGTATGACAACGCGTTAGCTTAGCGTTAGCCATTGAGCCGGTTGAGCTAGCTTGATCTGCCAACAGATCTGTTTTCAAAGTTCGTGTTCACATTAAAACCGGCTTGTGCTACTGATGTTTTATTCTTACGGCACATTATTGTATAATGCTTAACCTCCACTATTACCTCAATATAACAACACATTCTTAATGTTACTTGAGCTAGCAAAGCTAAACTTAGCTCGCGATAACTTAAATTAGCGGATAAATCTTTCTCATTCAGTTTGGATATTTTTCTCTCCATAACTGATAACAGCATGTATAGCATCATTGTCATGTACTTCTGAGTTAATCAAATCCATTCTTCATTTTTGAAAATCAAACTAAAGTTAGCAAGGTTAGCGTTAGCTGCTCAAGCTAGTTTCTGACAGCGAAAGTGAAACTGATTTCTGACTTAACGTTGCTCACTCTGGTAGCCAGCAAATGGCCACTTAAATAATTTATGAACACAAGGACAATAAAGACATTCTGTTGTTTTGTTTTTCAGACTATGACAAGATGTTCAAATTAAGCGAGAAGATCTTGCTGCTGTGTGTCGGAGAAGCAGGAGACACCGTACAGTTTGCAGAGTACATCCAGAAGAATGTTCAGCTCTACAAAATGAGGAATGGTAAGGACCTTTTAAGATGATGTTTGTGTGGTTAAACCCTCCTTCCTGCTCCTCAGAAGTCTCCTGTTTAACTCCAAGACGTCTAGTAATTGACAATGATGTCATATTGGAAGGCAAACTGTATTTACTGAAGAAGAAGAAGAAGAAGAAGAAGAAGAACACACCTAAAAGTTTGTGTCTGGTGACATTTCTCTCCCTCTTATTTCATTAGGTTATGAACTCAGTCCAGCAGCAGCAGCAAACTTCACACGAAAGAATCTTGCAGAATACCTTCGGAGCAGGGTAAGTCACACACACACACACTCAGAATACAAATCCTTTTACATCACAGTCTATAACAGAATTTATAGGTTATACTTATGAACATTAAGTAGCCTGTCAAATCATATGAGCTCTAAGATGTCTTTGTAGTTTTATCAAGAGAAAATATCCTGGAGTGTCTCCATTAACTGAGTGGCAAACAAGCTTTGTGGGCACAGTGAAGACTATTCATGGTCTACACACCATAACTGCTCGAAATAAAAGTTGGAATATAACAGTCCAAACTAGGAGTTGACAAATTCAGATCAGTGCCCTATGACGACACACTTAAAACCCTCTAGGCCTTGGCATCCAGCTGTCTTGGTTTCATACCCTAGTGTGATATGATCCAATTTGACTTATCAAGTAAACAGTGGCTTTAAAAAGTTGAAATAATCAAGCTTGCATAGCCAAAGCATAAAAAGACCACATAACAAAGTTTAGGAAGCTTTGAGTTTGCCTTACTTGACACATCCATTAGTAATTTGTTCACTTGTATTTGTTTGAAATTGGTGGTTGAAATCATTTCTCCCTTTTGGCACTGGTCTTCTCTAAACGCCATGGTCTTTTACTCTCAGCCCATTAAAGAGCCTTCAGCCTCCCATAAAGCAGTGGTAGTAACCTTTTATTTTGTCTTGTGCCGTGGGAACATTTTGTCTGTTTTAGTGAACAGTTTGATGAGAGATGACTATAATCATAACCAAAATAATTGTTTGAGTTGAGGGGAGCATTTTCTTTTTGCACACTATAACATAAAGAGATTATGTCTTTTTGTGGGCAAACTTTATAAAGTCCACGCCTCCACTCGGGGGTCCTCACAGCAGATATCCAATAAAATATTAGCAATGACTTTCTGATTAAGAAAATGTGTCGTATAGTCAATTGATATGCACATATTTAACAAGATAATCTCCACAAATCAACACACTTTTTAACAAAACATATAACCAGTTGCTCACACTTTGCACTAGCCAAAAGGGCTTTCAAGATGGAGGGAGAGAGCAATTATGCAATAAATGTATAAACCAAATTTAGTTGAAGTTAACTTTTAATGCAGCTTACAAACTAAAAGCAACCGGTAATGTAACACATTTTGTTTTACTGTCGTCGTATACACTTTCGTGTACTACACTGTTGGATATGGTTGTGTAAAATTGAACATTGTCTTTGAAAGTAAGACCACACAGCCTTGTGGTGTCTCCACTAATGTAAACTCAACTTATAAAGGCGCACCTGCTTCATTTTACGTTGCCATGTATCCTCTGACCTGTTCCACCCTTTTATGCTTCTAGTCTACATGTTTTACTTGCATGCTTAAACAAACTTTTTCAAACCCACTGCATTGACTTTCAACACCAGTCTCTTTAGTATTTCCGTGGCAGCTAATTAATCTCCTGTAGCAGTGGTCATCCTCTGAATTAAGCATATTCATCGTGAAGTAATGAGTGAGCATACCTATAAATATTTTAATTTCTATTTTAACTCAATTACATTCCTCTGTTAGCATTTGCAATCTCATTTTGCTTTAGGGAACCAATAATAGAATCAATTAATTCCCATAAGTAATACTCACTTCAAATGGCAGCGACAGTAACCATATGTGCTGGGCTACTCATCCATACTGTGTTTTAATTTCTGCTTGAAATTATTCATTTTTGCCTAAAACAGGAAATTAAAACACTCAAACACAATAGAGGCCTTGCTTGTCATGATGATGTGACACTGCTGAGATGTAGTATACTCCGAAGTTCAGGTGGGAATTAAGTCTCACTTGTAATTATACCTGTGTTTGTGTCGTTATCAGCTTGAGACCTCTAAGCTTGAACCAGTAGATACATTTTGACAGAAGCAAGTACATTTGTCAGCTTGTTGTGAATGGTGACTGAGGTTTCTTCCCTTGAGATGTCATGACAACACCTGAGCCTGCAGCGCCGTCCCCCTCCCTACCCGCACAGTTGCTCTGGGTGTATTATTTAATTACTGTGGTTTTGACCTTAAATATCTAAATTTTGACCAAAGACAACTGTCAATGAAACACAGAATCTTTCCTCATTACGTATGTAAGCTTGGATTTACAACCAGGCAAGTTAACCAGCTAATTTATCTGTCTGCATGTTCGTGAGTTGGCTTGTTTATTTATGCTGAACACATCTTGAAAAGTGCAGTGCTTTTTGAAATTATTATGTGTGTCCTTAAGGCCTTGGAGAAACCTGAGAGCCCTACAAAAGCAAAATACACTTTTATACCAGGCAGTAATGTGGGAGGCACACAAGCAAGAACTAGATTTAGGTGTGTTTATACTGTACGTATACTAAAACAAGTTTGGAGACTGTTTTACTCTCTGAATTACTTGTTTAGGTATTTTATTAGTTATAAGAACACTGTACTTACTTGACAATTTAATGTTAATAAGTGAAGTTTTTAATGTCTGCATTTTCAGTATTGAACATAATCAATATGTTCCAATCATTATGTGTCAGATTGTCAACTTAGTTTAGTTTTCTTTTAACAAAGTCAACTACATTTTATATATATCGCCTACAATCACATGAGTATTCACACTCCAGTGCTGAGACCGCTGTATACAACATTTAGTAGGCATAACAGCCTAATCACCTGTGTAGAAAAATATTTTATAACTTATTAAAATAAATAATCGAACAAACAGTTGCCAGATTTTTGTAATAGGCTAATTAAGGATCAAAAGCAGCCGACAGGTTAACAAAATGAAAACGCGCAGTCACATTTATTAAACCTCAAATAGTCCTAAAATAAAATAAACACGCCAGGCCTGCCTCAGTCCTCACTTGCAGACAGCTTGTCTAGTGGTTTTTATTCAGAAATAGCAACATGTCCACGTGCTGTGGGGTTAGTTTGGTGCGCGACTGTGAGACCCTCGGCGGAGATGGTATCGATGTCCGGCGAGCGCAGAGATAGCGCCTCGCTGGAGTGGCCGGCTTCGGGAAGCACATCTGAATACTTTTCCACTGGTCAAGAGGAACCAATGAGGAGGGGGTTGTCTCTCATACAGGTGCCTCTAGGTCTGCCTCTTAAGCTCAAACCACTTGCGCTTTTAAAAACACTAGGATACATATTTGTAGAGCTGCAACTAGCTATTTCTTTCATTATCAATCAATCTGCCGATCATTCTCTATATTAATCAGTTGTTTGGTTCATAAAATGTCAGAAAACTGTGAAAAGCGCCCATCCCATTTTCCCACAGCCCAAGATGACGTCTTCAAAAGGCCTGTCTTGTCAGACCAGCAGCCCGACATCCAAAGATATTTGATTTGATTGCACAATAGGCCTGTAAAAGCATCAAATCCTCACATTTGAGCAGTTGGAACAAGATATTTCTGACATTTTTGCTTAGAAAAGACTGCTGTTGATCGACTAATTGTTTCAGCCCTACATATTTTACAGTTGTTTTAACTTGTAGTACACGGTGGCATTTGTGTCTTTAGACGTAACGCTGCTAAAGTCGGTTGTGCTTCTCGTATCCGTGGGTTGTGTCTCTTGCACTAATTTGTTAAGAGTAGTGCAGCCGCTGCCTGTCACAATAGCAGAAGGGTGAAAATAATTACAAAAAACAATTAGTGTGGCAGAGAAGGGAATGTGGGACACATCGAACGGGGGATAGGGGTAGAGCAGGAGGAGGAGGAGGAGGAGTGGGGGGTCCCAGGGGAAACAACCAGGCCCAGTAGACAACACCACACAGGCTGGAGTGTGAGAACGAGTAGGAGTCAACATACACACAAATACAATATATGCATGCACACAGAGGGACCTATAGGATCAGGATCGTTTTATTCTGTCAAGGTTATGCATGTTGTGGAGGATAACATTTATATTCATGTCTTGCCATAAGCTGCGAGTGTATCGTTATTTTTGTGCCTCACGGTTATGAATTTGGTTTTATGAGTGCAGGATTTACTAATGCTGCGTTCTCAGGAGTGCTCAGAAACTGAAGCAATAGCAGTTTCTCTTCTGCATCCCACACCTTCCTCCAGCTATGCTCTTCTCACATTCATCAACCTCCAGAGTACACGGACATTTGCAAATTATGTTGTATAAACATGTTTTTTTTTTATGGTGTTTCCCCCCCCCCCAGAACATCTTGAGTATGTAATGTGTGTTGTCCATTTGAATGTGCCAAAGTCTTGAATATCAACTAGATCTAAAGCTTTTTAACAAGTATGCAGGAGATGGAAGCATTTTCAATCTGACCTGTTTTTGTGTTTTTATTTAGGTCAGTAATTATTCAGTTTGACGACGTCTCTGAAGTGTGTTACTTAAACCGTTTAGTACAATTACTCTACCAAGACTTAGGGTTGCAATTAATGGTTAATTATTTTCATCATCTATCAGTCTACATTAATAGATTCATCGTTTGGTTTAAAAACAGTCTAGTAAAACAAAAAAGGCCCAAATTAACGTCTTTAAAGTGCTTCTTTTGTCCGACCAACAACCTAAAACCCCAAAGATATTCGATTAATGGTGATTAAAAAAACAAAAAAGCAGAACACTTTTGGCAATTTGCCTTTAAAAAATATCTGAAACAATCAAAAATCAAATCAATTGTTCAATCATTTCGGTCTAGACGACAAAATGAATAACAATCCTGATCACTCTATGAACTGTTAATTACAACTAACATGTTCCATGAACACCTCTCCTGTCATTTCAAGCAAAATTAACTCTTTAGTAATCTAGTGTACAAAAATTGTTCAGTTCACCTGTTTGTGTCGACAACTTTTAAAAACAAAACATTTCCAGTAACAAACTTTGACACCACAGCTGGTTTCTGAGACGGAGATTAAACCCATTTGTTGACTAGACTAGATTTGTTGAAAATCTGCCTGTAGTCCAAAACTATGCTCAATTCTGGTCTGGGGAAACTGGCTGCATATGTTTATTTTAATTAATCTGATTAAATCATTGCAGATTAAAGTTGAGCCCAGACAGAAAGGCAAGATAATGATCTGCTTTTATATATCAAATCTCTCTTATTTTTTTATTTCTACCGTCCTTAAATCATCTTCTGCACCCCCTCCCCAAAAAATCATCACGTGATCCCACTGGCATGTCCAGACCCTTAGGTTAAAATCCACTGGCTGATAAATTAATCAGTGGTATATTGTTAATTCTGATGCCCTTATTCCTGCAGGATAAATTACAGATGAGTCCTTTTAGTCTGAAAGATGTCATACCCCAGTGGCTGCAGACCTCCGGGAGGTGTAGTTAGCTAAAGTCAGCAGAGCATGTCGGCGCAGAGTAAGCGAGACCCTGTTCACATACGACTGTGTACTTACCAGCCTGCCGTCCAGAAAAACAACTCCGCTAACCTCTGGAGTACTGCATTCACTCAAGCTTTAGAGAGGAGACAAAGAAAAAAAAAACTAGCGGTAAGCATAATCACCTGAGGCCTCGACTCTGCTGCATGCATATCAGTAATGATACACATGAAATTCACCACAAAGCAAAACAACAACTGCAAAGTTTTAGGGGCATATAAACTCAGCATCTGCTCTGCTTCTGTTTGTTTTAGCTTCCTGTCTGATGCACTGTAATATTTGCGAAGTATTGCGTATTGAAGATAAATACAGATGCAATTGATAGTGAATTGACAGGTACAGCAGGGTGGTAGTCAGAAGGTGGAGGAGGCTGAGATGTGAGGTTAAACTGATACAGCAAAACTCAGGGGAGACAGATGGTTTATAAATATCACATTTGATTTTTTGGGGAGATTATGTAGAAGCCTAAAAGCCTTGCAGTCATCAGTCTTTGTATATTTGTGGATGTTTGCTCTGCGGTATAGTGTAAAGTAAGATTTTGTCAATCTGTAAAGTTTGAGCTGTTTATTCTCAGATTTTTCCATGCGGCCACAGCAACAGTTAGCCTCTGTGCTGTGGTGATCTACAGCTGGCCCCATATGGGTTTGGAAGAGATTTTGTAGCACGGGCACACAATGGGCACAAATAATTACTGGCGCCATATTGCACATGGCTCCCCTGCTCCTGCACAGATGAACAATTAATACAGCAGATTGAGGAGAAATGCCAATAAAGAGAACATGCCCCGGGGCAGGGTGCAAAAATAGGGGGAGGGAGGAGGTGGGAGAAAGGAAGGGAAGGGAGGGAGTGCTGGAACGTGGAAGAAGAGAGTTCGGGGATGAGTTTGTGATGATTTTTTAGCGGCTTGACCTTAATTTATGTCACAACTAAAGCTGTTTTTGCTCAGATCAGAATCCTAAACTCCCGATGTCTTAAAGGAATAGTTCGACATTTTTGGAAAATGCGCTTTCTTGCTGCAAGTTAGATGAGAGGATCAATACCACTGTCATGTCTGTATGCTAGCTGTGCAGCGACCCCCAGAAGGTGGTTAGCTTAGCTTAGCGCAAACACTGGTAACAGTTAGCCTGGCTTTCTCCAGAAAACCGTCTACCAGCACCTCTTAAAATCACAGATTAACACTGCAACGATCAATCGATTAGTCGAATGACAGAAAATTAATCTGCACCTATTTTACTGTTTTGACTTGTTGAACTGAATACCTTTTGTGTTTTGGAGTGTGTTTGAAAAGACATTTGATGACCTCACTTGGGCCGTCACAGTTTTCTGATGTTTTAATGGACCAGGAGATTAAATGATGAATAGAGAAAATAATTGGCAGATTAATCAATGAAAATAACTGTTACGTGCAGGATTAATTGGAAGCCAAAAAAACGTTGTAAAAGCTATATGTTGTGGTTTTACAATATCTTTGGTACTATTTCTTATCTTCTTATCTTAAGAGAGCCAGGCTAACAGTTTCCCCCTGTTTCCAGTCTTTGTGCTAAGCTATGCTAAGCGGCTGCTGGCTCCAATTTTACGGTACAGCAGACACAAGAGCGGCATCTAGCTTCTCATCTCAACTCTTGGCAAAATGTCAAACTAGTGCGGAGCGGGTTTGTGTCTGCTGAAGGCGACGGTGGCAACGTACAGGTGAAGCTTTTGTTTCGTGGCTCAACAGTCGCCTTGTTTGGCAGAGGAGTCAGGAGTCGCAGTGGGGGGGGGGGGCGGGGGATTAAACATATGAAAAATAACGCGTGCATTGTTTGCACGTGAACCTGGGTGTGAGTTCAGGTGGCTGGGTTAACAAGGTGCCTCGTTCCCTCCGAGGTGACATGGGAAGGTTATTTTGATGCCAAGTCCATATTATTGTTACATTGTAACCAGTGAGACAGGTGTCTGGTGGGTGGGGGTGATGCCACTGGGGCGTTCGCAGTCTCACGGAGGACTTCAAGTGCGCACACACACACACACACACCGAGATATGCATCCTGAGATTCATCCCTGTTGTACACACTCACAAACACACAGTTTCTCTTTCTCGTGTGTGTGTGTGTGTGTGTGTGTGCGTGTGTGCATGTGTTCAAAACCATCGTTAACACACAGACTAAAGCCTACTCCACAGGGAGCATAACGATCATCATTGCCCTTGTGGCAAGCGTGACGCTAACTCACAAGTCACAGAAATAAGCAGGTCGGCTGAGAGATAAATTGAAATGAGAGGGCAGGTGTGTAGATCACAACTCGCCTGGCGTCATGTGAATCATCTTTGCCTCACTGCACGACGGAGAATGCAATGCTATGTTTTTCTTGTTGCATTTTAATCAAAAACACCGCACTGCTTCTACCTCCATCAAGAATTTAGGCCATAAGTTGTTTTGAAATCCCAAAAAATTGTCTGGCTTTAAAGGGATTTTTTAAAATGGGGAACAGTGGCTCGCAACAACGAGGAGAGAAAATTAGTGTTTTGGAGGAAGAGAAGGGAGAAGAGGCTGGAAGCGTAAAAGATGTAATTTAAAAAGAGAGGGGGGGGGGGCAAGAGAAACGACTTTAGAAGTTTTTAATGAGCCCTGGCGCTACTCCAGGGCACAGGGTGAAGGCGGCGGAGAGGGGAGGAGGGAGGGAGTTAAAGAAGGGATGAAGAGGGAGGGCGTGATGGAGGGAGCAACAGGGGTGCTGACTCCCAGCAGATGTCACACTGCCAGTGACACCCCGATCCCCCCCCCCCCCCCCCCCCACCCCACCCCCGACACACTCACCTCCTCTGTCCTGTGACGCCCTTTCACCTTTCCTCACCCTCCATCGCTCTCCACTCTCCCTCTCCCTGCTCTGTTTATGCCGCGTTAATGTCGCCGCTGTTTGCGAGTCGCTGCCAATGTCAGAAATTAGGAGCAATTTATTCGGAATAAGTTGAGAGGGAGAAGTTGTACTTTTCAAGTGGTAAGACGTCTTCGCTCTCGTGTACTGGTTGATGAAACTGTTTCTAGGCAAGCGAGATGAGGCTCAGTCAGTCGTACATATGCTGATGGGAATGTTGGCACCTCTAATTGGAGAGAAAGTAACTGTTTAAATGCAGAAATCATGCCACATGACAGTCAACTACGCACAGCATACTCATGTTTACAAATCTAGCCTGTGATGCTGGGAGAGCGTATATTTCTTGAGATTATTCTGCTGGTAAAGGAGCCAATTTTACACCACCAAAAACAGCCCTGCGTTTGGTGGGGCGTCATGTTTAAGGTACCGGTGAGAGAATTAAATATGATCTAAGTGCAGTTAGAGTAACAGATTGATGCATTTAAAGGCCTGTCAGATGCCAAAACACTGCACAACGGTTTGTAATAGGATTTTACAACTCTGGAAAGTGATCACTATGGCAACTGTTTTATCTTTCGTCACAGTAATCGTGAGATAAACGGTAGAAACACTGCGTTCAAGTCATCTACCGGGAGTGTGTGCTTGCATTTATGTGATTGGCCAACTCGGCGCCTTGCCAGACGGCGTTGTGTTGCAACAAAAGCTGAGTCTGGTTCAACTTTCTTTGCCGGACGACTCTGCGTTCGTTCTTTTGCCGGTGCAAAAAAATGTTTTTATGCCACGCTAAAGTCGGTCTGACTGCAGCCTGAGACTTTTTTATATAAAGCTTGAGTTACAAACTAATGGTATGTGGCTTGAAAGAAGTAGGCATTTAGGAGGTGGGTGTTTATGAAAGATACTATTGAGTTGCATTATGGGAATTGTAGGATCCAGTGTTTTTGGAGTTTGATCCACACAAGGGGCTAAAAGTCGATATCTCTGCCTCTGCTGCTTCGATTACTTTTGATCTTTCTTTTTTTTTTTTTAATCCGTCTCCTGTTTGTCCCACAACATCGTGGAAGTGCACTAGCATTGGCTAAACATAGAATGCCATGATGTTTGCATATGTAGCTGGTTTATCAGTTACGCCTCGATACATACCCACCAAGTGGCATTTCTCAAAAGGTATTTTGTAGACTTTTTCACACGCGTATTGACAAATATTCATTGACTAAATGAAAGCAGTGCATCAAATGATTAATGTCTTGAAAAGAAGAACGCAAACGCACAAATATTGTCAGATTATGGCTGAAACCAATAGTATCTCAATATGTCTGTCCTTTCTAATTTGTACCTGAACATTTTTTTCAGAGCAGTTAACAAGCAACACATACATATATACACTGTGTGTATATATTTATATTTATATAAGCCCAATTCTGTTGGTGAGAACTGTAACACTGAATTCAATTAGTGTGTATCTCAGACTAACACCGTGTAAAAACCCTTCGTATAGAGCTGAATATTAATCCTCCTCCCTCTGTCTCCAGACTCCATATCATGTGAACCTGTTGCTGGCGGGCTACGATGACACAGACGGCCCGGGTCTCTACTACATGGACTACCTGTCTTCCCTGGCCAAGGCCCCCTTCGCTGCCCACGGCTACGGAGCCTTCCTCACTCTCTCCATTCTTGACCGGCACTACAGACCAGGTCAGTGCAAAGAAATGCTTCATGCATGATTTTTCTGTTTATTGTTCCCGTGAGACGGACTGGAAAGACTGTAGAGCGTTCGCTGCAGAGGTTATGGAGTTGATTCACACTTTGGTCACAGTACAGGGTTACAGGGGTCTTGTTAAATAAAATGATTACGGTAGAAACAAGACAACAATTTGTATGTTAATTCAGTGGTGGTTTGTAGTGAAAATATCTCTGATGAATCTGGCATCAAATGCAATCAACTCATCTTATTCTTCTTCTCATGGCATCATGCCCTCCGTGACACCTTTCTCCCCAATACCACACTGCAACGTCACCTTAGTTCCTCTGTTAATGACAGATGTTTTTGCTCTTCATTTTAATGTAATTTATGTATTGTTATTGTGTTTTCTCTCATGTTCTCATGTTTTTTCTTCTAGATCTGACCCGAGAAGAGGCAATGGATCTGCTGAAGAAGTGCATTGAGGAAGTGAGTTCAAGGAATTTTTAATAAGCAACTAATTTAATTGTTTATTATGTTGCTCAGCGTCTCAGATAGCAACTTGGCTTTTCTCATTCACTGGGATTGCACATTGAAAGCAAGACTGTGAGCAGCTCGTAAGGACTATTTGTAAATGTTTGTAAATATGTACTGAACAAAAATAGTTTTCAGGTAGGCTCCACTGGAAGAAATCAGCTTTGTTTTATTTATTGATTCAATGATGTCATGGAAAATATGTGCACAGTGAAACTGGCAAGCTCAGAGCCGCACTGGGATCAATCATTACAGATACCGTTAATAAGTTCACAACATATAAACAGCTGGAGATTTGTGTGATTTTTAAACAGCTGTCTGTAGAGATTACGCTTCACTGAGCACACCAGAGGAAAAAACTGAGACTGAGCGTAAAAACGAGGGGGTCTCATGGTGTCATGGAGTCATTGTGGATTGATGCATTTGATAAAAGGGAAGTGTATCTGTTTTGGGAGTCAGGTGAGTGACGGGTGTCAAAAACACTGCTAAAAACGTTGTCCATGTGGCTTTGGCCTTTAGCCAATCACTCTGCTTCCCCGTCTTTATTCTCCTGTTTCTGTTTTACTTGATTCTACACCCACTCTGTGATGCTTTTTATCTTAATATTTCTTCCCGCCATCTTGTCTCTTTCTCCCTCCTCCAGCTGAACAAGCGCTTCATCCTGAACCTTCCCTCCTTCAGCGTCCGTTTGATTGACAAGGAGGGCATCCATGACCTGGAGAAGCTCACCTCTGGCGCCAAGTGACCGCTCACTGCTTAACTACCAACCCTCACGCCCTCGTTTCTTTCTCTCTCTTTTTTTTTTTTTGTACCGTTGACCTCCTTGCTCTTTCTGTTCCAATAAAAAGTGACACACAGTTGAGATACAAGCTCTTTGTCCCTGTGGTGCTTTCTCATTGCTCTCTAGTCTACTCATCTGCACATAGAAAGAGAACAGCCTTCTGGCTGTGTACTTTTGCACTTGTACTCAGCGTGTGTGCGTGTGGGTAATGTACACTTGCTCATGCTTGTACACGTGTAATAAAACACGCATGCACATTTGGTGTTACTTAAAAGAAGGAAGTCGTTCCATTTCACAGAATGACCAAACTACATAGAAATATTTGTAGTATTTACTGTAAGTAAGTCAAAAAAAATCACAAGCTGCGTGACCTACAAAAAAATCAGTGTACGAGTGAATATTTGCTGACTATGTTCAAAACAAAAAGTTTTATCACTTTTTAACTAGCAAAAATCATTTGACATCGAACCCTGAAGTTAATAATAGTAATTTAACCAATATTGTTAAAACTACCATAGAGTTGTATGTGTACCTCTCTGACGTAGCCAGTAAATTAATAAACATCACCTGCTCAAAGTTGGCATCAGCTGTAGAGCTAACAAATCAGGTTACGTTGTTCAGGTGATTCAGTCTGTGTACCTGAGCAGGGCTGCCAAAAAGAAAACCAGGTTAGCTTCAGGAAATATATATTTTTTAATAGTGTACTTGTTCATTTTTCGCACCCTCTGTTTGTTTCACACACTCTGAATTTAAATACATCTGAGCCATAACCCCGACTCACCCCAAACTCCAACCTTGGAAAGTTGAAATATCTAGCAAAGGGAATGATTTTGTGTCGGGTGTCTCAACAGGAAGGTCACTGAGAAGGAACAAACTGAAGATATAAATAAATAAATAAACAGCCCATCAGTGTTGCTAAGTGGACCTTGAGATGTATTTTATTTGTTTATTTTGTCTACCATTATTACCATTAACAAGGTGAACTATCAACTTTAATGCCAACGTGCTCCTTTGTGATTTTTAGAAATGTCACAATTTGTACAGAAAGCAGGATAACCTAAAGAAAGAACATTTACATCTTATTTTAAGAACACTTGCAATTAACCTTTTTCCTCACATGCCAATTGCAGTAAATCCCAACAATAACAAAACTATCAAAGTTTAAATGCATTTTTCATGAAAGCCACCCTACACGTATTTAAAGAGGTGATGCATTTTCAAACTTTGTAGGGAACGACTCACCATCAGGATGTAGTTGTATCAAAATAAACCAAATCTTAAATGTCTATGCTGCTAAATATTGTCTAATGCACACCTGGTGGACAAGTGAATATGAAGAAATGAAATAATTCAGAAGAAAGTATTGCCAGGCCTCAAAATTACAATATAAAACACCAAAACCTTGATGCAAGACACGATTTAAAGGTTTATTTTAAATGCATTTGCTTCTGAAATTGATTTTTATAAGAGAATGGGCCTGTCAGTGGGTTTACAGGATAATATTTGGAAAAACAAAACAAAACATCAACCTTAATTATTTGCTTAAATGTAGCAGCTGACATAAATAGATTTTGACTGTATACAGGGAGTGTTACAGTAGATGAGCACAAGCTGTAAATGGAGAAACCAGGCCAAGTTGATAACATCACAGCTGAATGTGTGTGTGTGTGTGTGTGTGTGTGTGTGTGTGTGTGTGTGTGAGCGTGAGCGAGACAGCACATGTGCACGAGAGTGTGTGTGGCTCTATCATCGTCTCCTCTCTCCACCACAGACAGGTGATTAATAAACATTAAACAATCCCTCTTCTCTCAAACACACCGGAATCTGACGGGAAGAGCAGCATATGTTTGCCTGGAGGCACACAGAGAGATGGAGAGCGGCCCTGCTGAGTGTCAGATAGAGGGAGAGAATAGGGGAGAGGGGGGTGAGGAGGAGGAGGAGGAGGATAGAGGGGGGGGGGTTAGGTTACAGGGAAGGAGATGAAGGGATGGGGGGGGGGGTGACACAGGAGGGTAATGAGATGGGAGGAGAGAAAAGGACATACGGCAGGTAGAAATGAGTGATGTTTGAGAGTGTACGAGCAGGCGACACGTGTATGTGTGCAGTCCCTGGAAAGCAGTAATTGTGTTGAGTATCTCATCCTGGTTAAATAAAGTGAAGGACTGCGCGGGAGAGGTGAGAGGTGGTCGGTGGGAGAAATGCAGAACAGATGGGATGAGGGGGAGCCGAGGTGTGCGGCTTGTCGGGGGCTGCCTCCGTTCCTCCCAGGTACAGTGTTCAGGGCTGCAGCTGTGACGCCGCCGTCTCCCTGGGCCCCTGCTGGAGACCTGCATGCATAGAGGGGCCCTGATTTTTTTTTTTTTTGAGAGGCCCCCTGGGGTGCACACAGAAAATGTTTCCTAAGCATGGCCGCTAATTCAGGCTCCTGTGTTGGCAATCTTCAGCCCTGCTTTAAACTGAAACCTGCGACAAGAGCTAAAACATTTCATCGTTTAATAGACCAAAAATGAATCAACTATTTTAGTATTAGATTAATAGATAGTCATTCATCAAGCAACAAGCGGATCAGTGAGGCTGTATTTCAGCTTTGAGCTAAATGCTAACGTCAGTATGCTGACATACTAATGTTTACCAAGTTCACAATCTTAGCTTAGTGTGTTAGCATGCTGACATTTGCTAATTAGCACTAAACACAATGTACAGCTGAGGCTGATGGGAATGTTATTAGTTTGGCAGGTCATAAATCAAAGCATTGGGCAAATTAAAAGTTTGACCTGATGATGGCGCTACATGAAAAGTAAGGATGACTTAATTGATTACAATTCATCCTGAGGGGAATGTGAATTTTGGCATGGCAATCCATCAGACGTTTCTTTCAAAACTACAAACATCATGGTGGTTCTAGAGGAGAAGTTTGAGTTTTTAGGGTACATCCTCTGGGAACCAGGAATGTTGGGAAATTTCACTGGATAAGTAAAAACTTTGACATTTACTGTTTTTTTAGCTGCTTTTTTTTCTGTTAAATGTAATTGTAAATTGAATATCTTGTGGTTTTCGACGGTTGGTCAGATAACACAACCAAATTGAGGGCATCACTTGGGGCTCTGGGAAACTGTAATTTAATTCTGACATTTTATAGGCTAAACAATTAACCGAAAATAGACGAATCAATCAATAATGAAATCAAGTGTTAGTCGCAGCCCTCGCTATGACCTTGCTGTCGAAATCACAATATACTTTGCCTACAGGGATCAATAAAAAATACCATTATTGCAACAAAGAGAAAGAGGAAGCATTTACAGTAAGAGCACAATAAAAGCCGACTGTCCCCTTTGAATTTAAAAGTAAGTTGCATTTAAAAAGATACCTGAAGGTGCCATTACTTTTATATTGTTCTGATACCTCAGATCAAAACATAAAAACACACTCATGAAACTCAACCGATCAGTTCTTAATTGTTTAATAATATATTACATTTATGCCGTAATACAATAATAATAACAACAGTAATAACATTAATAATAAACATACACAGAAAGTACAAAATGATTTGTGTTTTTTCTTAAGTTACCGACACTTAGTACTTCAAAATAAAAGAAAACAAATCTCCTTTAGCTGCCTTTGACTCCTCCTCACCCCACTTCTAAAGAACTCAATTTCCCATGACCACCAATTAAGAAGAACTACATATGGAAGCTGTGCTTGTCCAATCAGGTGGAGTTAAAAGTTCCTCCCAAAGTTCCAAAGGAGCAAAGAGCAGGTTGTTGTCTCGGATATGGCTTACGACACTTCCCAGATGAGTTCAGTCCATAAATGTGTAGAAGTGTGTGAGAGACTGATGAAGGCAGGGGTTTCTAAAACACAGATAAAGGTGACATGTTTACCAAAATTTAAAAATAAAAAAGGGGGCAGGAGGGGGAATAAATAAAAGCATACAGCCATATGTGGGAACTCATCCTGGAGAGATGTTTTGTAGACGCCATCATGACACAAACCGGCTACTGAGAAGAGAGGTCCATGCGTCATTTTGAGTGAGGTGGTTGTGGACACACATTACAGTACAGATATCATCATAAACCCCGCCTCCTCGACGAGAGGGGCCGCAGGGGTTTCTGGGAGGTAAAAGTCTCAGTTTTTTTATCCTGAGGGCGTAGGTAAAGACGCAGAGGGGCACCAGTCAGTCTTTTCCCCTCGTTTCTCTTCCTTTCCGCCTCTCGTCCATCCTTCCATCCGTCAATGCGTCCGTCTGTCCTCCCTCTATTTGCGGTGCTTCATCTCCTTCTCGTGGTGGCTCTTCCCTCCCCCCTCTCCTTTGTCCAGCATTTTGATCGCCTCCATCAGGTAGCTCTGGAAGGCAGAGAGCGCCGCGCAGATGGCGGGGGTACCGAAGCCGTGGGTGAGCAGGCTGAAGTGGGTGAGGCTTCCCTGGACGCCGGGCTCCAGGCAGGGGGTGGGTCGACTGCCGCCCAGAGGAGAGCGGTCCTGGGACATCAGGTCCACAAACTCCTTACAGATCTCCCTTAGAGGAGGAAAGACAACACATTAGTTTGTTGCTTTGGCTCTCTGAGATTTATTTCCACAATGATGAACTAGATATTGTTGAAAAAGTCACCCAGCAAACCCTTGTGGAATAAATTGGGCCTTTTCCCTAATTGAAACCTGAAATTGGTGCCAAAGTGAAACAGTTTTTACACCCTCAACAGAAAGTCTACTGGAGTTTGAGGCACAAAAAGCCAATTAGAAACCAAGAAAACTACCAAGAAAAATGTTTTGACATCGTACACGAAATGTACCTCTTTGTCAAAATGTTCTGGCTGTGCTGTGCTGAATTTTTAGGAGTGTTTTTTCAGTGTGCAAGTGCCTTTTTTTTGCTTGATATTGTTTTCGCCTCTTGGCCATCGCACCTCGTATAATATTCAAGTGCACACTGTATAGTACTTTGTGGCCTTGCAAAGGTTTTGGAAATATAACATTTTACATTGAAAGTGGGCCTTCGAACTAAAAACAAAATAGCACACTACATGCAACTCATGAAAGCATATAAAGGTAGTTCTCCCTCCAAAAGAAGACACCGTTGGTATTTTCATCTTAATTAATTTCATCAGCATTTGATATGGGTCTGACCAGACCTGGTATCTGACACTACTGGTCCTGAAAAACCTCTTAAAGGGGCAGTCCAGCAATTCAGTATATCACTTCTTTTAAGTTGCGCAACCCACAAGAGATGAAAAGAGGACGTAACATCCTGACTTTTACTCCTTAGTGTGGTTAAACCTCCCAAAACACTGGATCCTACACTTCCCATAATGCAGCTCATTTGTTGGACCCTCCCTCTTTAAAACTCTACGCCCTTCAGTTTGTAACGTAGACTTTCTGTTATAAATTTGCAGCCTTGACAAAATTCCTTTTAAGCCACATTTTAAAACAACTAAATGTCTTACAAAAGCAAACTGACTTTGACACGTAAAGTCGCCGGAATGCTCCTCTGATAAAAAAATAAAACAGCGAGCGTCTAAGAAGTGCCGAGGTGGAGATGAGACACTCACTTGGTGGCGAGCAGCATGCTGCGCCGTGTTGGGAGCTGGTCCGGCTCGCTCTGCCTGCACAGATACTCGGCTGTGGCTCTGGCTGGAAACTCTGTCTCACACACGTAACCAAAGTCCCGCGCCAGATGGACGGCCTCACCTGGAGGAGGAGGAGGAGGAAGAGGAGGAAGAGGAGGAAGAGGAGGAAGAGAGTGAGTGTGTCTATTAAAACAGGAAAACCGAGTCAAACTAGTACAGAACAAAAAGGGATAGTCTTCTGCGTTAGTTGGGCAAAGGTCAGTGCTTCAGTTTATTTCATATCAAGTAATCATAATTATCCATTTAAATGCTTTTAAACGACTCACAGTCGACTGCTGTGACTGCTCGGGTCGGGTCGGGTCATGAGACAAACTCTGCAGCCGTTTTTCTCACTTTCACGACTCAAACAGTTCACTGCTCTTTGGCTTTGTGATGCGGCCGCAGCTTTAGCTTTTCAAATGACACCCTCCACTTGTGTGCGGACCCGCACGCATGCAGCCACCCATGCTACGACTGTTTATTCATGTCTGCTCATGCGAGGACATTTCTATGTGAATATGTGTCTCTATCTGTCAGGATATATGCAGGTCACTGTATGTGTGTGTGTGTGTGTGTGTGTGTGTGTGTGTGTGTGTGTGTGTGTTTTCCCTACCCTCCACTAGAGATGTTAGGAGAGTGACGTTGGCTGCCTTGCGTCGCCCGGCGGGCAGGTTGAGGCCAATCTTCTCCAGACGCTCTCTCAGACAGCGGCCACCATTCTTTGACTTCGCCCTGAGGGGGGACAGGGAGACAGAGAGAGCAGTTTTTAGGAGCTGGTCCTTGTGTATGTGTGTGTTTGTCTTTATGAGTTTTGCTGTGGTGTGTGCCTGTGTCTCTATATTGTGTCTATGGCTGGGTATGTGTGTATGCATGTGTGCGTTTATGTAAGCGAATGTGAAGCTGAAATCTCCCTACAGTATGTTCCCTGTCAACACTGATAGTGTCTTGTATTTTTCTGTGGGTTTTTTTTTTTGCCTTACGTCCTTTAGTTATTGCCTCATTTTCCTTTGCCTGTTCTCACCCCTATCTTTATTCTTAAATATCTAAATTTAAGAACGTTTCGATATTCATTTAGACAGAAATATTTCTATGTGTTTATATGATCTGCAGCAGTGGCAGATGAAGTATTCAGACACTTAATGTAAATAAAAGTAGCAACACTACAGTGTAAAAATACATCCTGCATTCAAAATCTTACTAAAGTAAAAGCACAGAAGTATTAACAGAGAAATGTGCTTTAATTATCAAAAGTAAAAGTACTCAATATGCAGAAAACAGCCCCTGTGAGTGTTATGTTGTTGTATTTCATATGACTGGATTATAGGGTTTGGTGTATTACTGTGGAGGTAGAATTTCCAAAGTAACCAGTGACTATAGCTGTCAAGTAATTGTAGTTTTTACTACTTTTAATACTCAAGTACATGTTATCAGTGGGGGAGCTGTATCTCTCTGCTGGGGAGGGACTCGGTTTACAATATTTACTACCCTTTAGATCTTTTAATTATGTCCTTTTAAAGTATTTCAGCCTGAAACCCAAATCATTAAGTTGTTCTCTTGCCCCGAGGCGGTGGTTCATTAAACCACATTGCTTCTCTTGTGATTTAGTCCCATGACCCATTTTGGATCCTCGGCCCTGGTCCCATCGTTAAGTTAAAGAGTTATTGGGACAAGCTTTAGGAAAATGGAGTATGTGGTTGATAGCAAAAGGACACCAAGAGCCTCTATGGGGACGTACTCGGCGTCCCATGATTGAAGGTGCAATGCGTAGTATCTTTAAACACCACTTTATTATTGTCATATTCATTAACTGGTTCTGATAAAAAATGTTGGGGAGTAATTTTTCCATGAACCCCTGAGAGCTTGAGCTTCTTCTTCCCAGCGTTCCTGTTTTGTGCCATAAAGAAGCTCCTCTGTGCAGTAAAGCGATCAGCAGACTTGATGTGAAATTGGTCTTCATAGCAAACAATTTAAAATTTTAAAATGCAACATGTAGTCTGGCGGAGGCGTCCAGAGTCCTCTTTGATGATTTTTTTTTTTTATCTAAAGTTTTGGAGTCACGATCGCTCGAGGTCAGTGAGTTTTTTTTCAATCTGAATCACATGCTCGGACCCCCCTGTGTAGTTTACCCACTCACAGATACTTTTACTACATTTTACAGTATTAATATCTATAACTTATGAGGCTTATGAGGTTATTTTGTGGGAGATAATGGTTTCCCAGAATGACTTTCAACAACATTCATTCAGAGCATTCTGAACTCTGATGTCCCAACATCAAAACTAACTAGTCCTTAAATTAAATACAGTTATATAAGAACTATTTTAACTTGAATTCCTAACATCTGTGTTCAGCCAGTCATCAACAAGAACAAGACAGATGTTATTTAAGGGTTTGGTTCTCAACCTTTCAGGCTTGCGACTCTTACAGCCAATCAACATGTTCCATATGTCTATGAGCTCCGTCAGTTGAGGTAAAACGCTCCAGTATAAAATCAAAGATTTGAGAAGTGCGACAAGGTTGGGAATCACTGATTTAAGGGGTATATCTGTCCCTAATTTGCCTCCCAAAAAAACTACATTACACCCTCTCATTCCCCATCTTCCTCTCACCTGCGGAGGACTCCACCCAGCAGAGAAGCGTTGAGGCACTCAGGCGGGGAGAGGCGTCGCTGCACCTCCCCGACCGTCACCTTGTACTTGGAGGTGGAGCTGAGCAGCGAGAGGCGACCCGGGACCGAACAGAAAACCTCGGCGGGGTTGGACACGGCTCCCATACCGAGGCCCTCCTTGCAGATGGACAAGGCCGACAGGGACGAGCCGTTCAGCTTGGACGGGATGGGAACTGGGGAGAGATGAAGGGATGAGATGAAGGGGGGAAAAAAGGAGGCAGAGGAGAGAAACTTTATATGCTTTTAGGCTATTTGTGTCTCGGGTGAAAAAGCAACAAAGACAGGATGCAGAGGGAGATCATCATCCATCTAAACATATGTCTTGTGTAGTGACAATGGTGTTGTGTGAATGACTGTGTGACAGCGTGCTCCTCCTCTCCTGATTAATCTATTCAGCGCTCTTCATGTTCTCCCCCACGTCGACAGCTCTAATTCTGGAGTGCTGCTTGTTGATTCTGTTGTTTAAACTGCAGGTGGTTTCATTGTAACTGCGCATTCTCAAATAGCTTTATTTCACACCTTGAGGAGCTCAGTTCGCACTCACTTTTCTGCACTGTGGTAAACTTTTAAGATGAGCTTTTCTATCTGTCTTGTTTTAAAGGGGGGGGGGGGGGGTCAAAGACAATCACCTGGAGCCTTTTCCAACAACTGTAGGAGTTCAAATAGAGGAGTAGCATGGCTTTTTTTAAGAGGCTTCTCCTTGATTTGGTAGTTGTCCACAATACCTGTTGCAGCACTGACAGCTAAGGTTTTTTAACTTCGAAAAAAAAGCCTAATAGTTGACACGAGCATCTATTGAGCTTTTCTTTCTCAATCTTTGTTGTGTCATATTCTGAGGTGTTAACTGATGAAATTAGCTTTGGAGTCTTAAATCCTAAAGCCGCTAAATCTGCAGTCGTGTGGGCAGAAATCCTCTGAATGAAGAGGATTGAAAGAAATCAACCCCTTTGTGTGTGTGTTAATCTACCTCTATACTTATGAGGACCACATTTTCTTGCAAGGATACAAAGATGAAGTGGATCTGTGTCTCACTGGTGCTTTCTTAAAAACTTAATTTGGGTTGGGGTTTTTTTACTTCTAGTGATACGTAGCCATGCGGACACATTTGGTACATTTATGTGCACAGGTTTTGGAGACACCCGTGTCTGAAATGTCTGCCTCCAACCCAAATACAATGGAGGTGAATGGGACTTTGTTTGTGGTGCTCACAACATTGATGAATTACATTTTTAAAAATCCACAAAATGTCTTTGTAGAAACAATCCATTGTCTGAAGAAATAGTACAGATACAAAAACAGCATATTCATTGTAATATTTTTAGTGTTTTTCCACAAACTTCTATTCACCTCCATTGTATTGGTGCAGAAGCAGAAATCTCAAAACCTGGACAAATTAAACCAAAACTATCAGCATGACTGGAAACAGCAAATGTTAAGAAAGAGAAAATATCTGACAGAATCGAGAGGAGAGAGAGAGAGAGAGAAGGGGAACGACATGCAACAGAAAACATGAACCAGCCCTTTAAGTTGAGTTGGAAAATTAATTGAGCCAATAAAGGTGCTTTTTGTTGCCGTCATAGTAAACAAAACATTCATGTGTTCACAAGAACATGCAACATGTGCCTACATTTAAAACAACGTCTCTCCAGTCCAGACGGCTCTGCTATCCTTCCTCTCTCTTTTTCAAAAATAAAATATTATCTGCACAACTGTACACTGGGACGCCGGCTCTCCCCTCACACTCTGTGGGCGGCGGGTGGCCTCTTTACAACACAAAATCTCTTAAAATCCCCTCATTCACAAGCAGCCTGATCAGCCAGCCGGCGAGGCCACAGAGCAGCAGAGTTTCCTCTAAAGCTTCTCTCTCTCTCTCTCTCCTTTGTCATCTATCTGCCCCTCCCTCTCTTTCTCTTATCATCTTTCACTCCTTCTTGTGCCTCCCACTCTTTATCTTCCGTCTTTTTTTCTACGTTCTGTCTCGTTCTGTTCTCCCTGTTGGATTTTCTTATTCATGAGGGCTTTAGGTTTGCTCTGCTATCTGCTACAAGTGCTTGCCGGGGAGAGTCTCGCTGCGGTAATTGATCAATTCTAAGCGTTCGGCAAACAAGTGGAATCACTGTCTCTGCATCAAATGACTGCTGGTTTACAGCAGCAACATTCGAGCCGTGAATTTACAGTATGAGCCTCCTCCTCTTCAGGGACCTGATTTGGAGGATCACATCCCTGTTTCTGTGAAAACTTTACAGCACGGAGAGGTTCAGGCCAGAGAGGGGTGAAATATTTAGAATTAGGAGACCAAAATATATTCAAAAGGTGGATGATGTTCATGTGGAGTTTAAAAAGACCACATTTAATAAGTCAGAAAAGAAAATATCCACAATTTTAAAATGTTCTGCACGTTTTCTTTGAGGTAAAGCTATCAATAATTATTTACAGAAGAAGGAATTCTGTCAAATACAAAGCCTCCTCTGTGTTAAAGTGTTATTCTGTCAGCGTTACAACTCAGTAGGTGTCATCTGTAGCTTGTTTGGGAGCAGCACCGTCGGCTGAACGGGGTTTTCACAGTATCACAACTCCACCGGCAACAAATCCAACTTGAATTTTCTAATCGTGCCCATGTGTCTCCTGCAACTCAACACTCGGTAATATTACAGTGATCATACTCACTGCAAATTTCCCCACAACTCCTCTTTTATCGTGTTCCCCTCCCTTTTCTTCTTTTGCCCCACTTCTTCTCTCTCCTCTCCTCTTCACTCTAATCCCCCTCTCTCTCTCTCTCTCTCTCTCACACTCTCACACACACACACACTCTCACACACACTCACACACACACACACACACACACACACACACACACACACACACACACACTCTCATATGACCATGAACAGTTCATTAAGAATGTGTGCCTTTGGGGTGAAGTCTGCAGCTGAGTATTAGAGGACTTCTTGACTTCAAATGAAATAGCAAAACAGAATTATTTATAGTGTGTGTGTGTGTGTGTGTGTGTGTGTGTGTGTGTGTGTGTGTGTGTGTGTGTGTGAGAGAGACAGTGAGAGAGAGAGAGAGAGACTGGTGTTGGAGTGCCCCTAAACACAAAACCCCCTTCAGCATGTATAGCACAATTATATAGGTGCACACTTAGACACAAATGCACACATACACACTCAATCTTTCTCTTCTCTCTCTCTCTCTCTGTCACACACACACACACACACACACACACACACACACACTCACACACACACTCACACACACACACACACACACACTGAGCTCTCCCACCTCTTACCTTTTTTAATGACAGAGTGGTCGAGGATGCCCAAGGCTGATCCTTCCTCCATTCCCTGTGTCAGACAGACAGACAGTCACTATCATTTATCCACTGGCCAACACACACACACACACACACACACACACACACACACACACACACACACACACACACACACACACACACACAGCTTGTCTCTTGTCAAAGCAAGATGGAAGGTCCAGCGTTAGTTTTTTTCCCCCCCTCACAGCACATATGAACACTATCCACATCCAAATAATAAAATCTGTGGCTCTTATTCGATAAAATGGAAAGCAGATGATGGAGGTGATGGCAGATGATTTAACATTTTATTTTAGTTTATTAACACACTCCTCAAAAGGAAATATATATTAGTGTTTAATGTTTTTAATTTGTGCATTCATATAAATGGACATTTGTACGTTATTTATGAGCTTCATGCGGTGAAAATGTTCGGTTCATTAATCATTTTTTGGACAAGAAAAGTTGCCTCTTTTAGTTTTTCAGTGCAACAAATTAACAATTAAATTAAAGAAATGCTGTCATAACTCACACTGTTGGCAATAACTAAAGAGCAGTTTATTTATATGTTCTATTTTAGCGTTAAAATGTAATGATTTTAAACATTAAAAAAATGCTGATTTTTCTTTCACTGTGGGCCCATTTAGGAAGAAAAAAAAACGTATATGTGGAAAAAGAAAATGCGATTGAATAATAATTCAAAACAGCCACCGTAGCTCACCGATTCAAAAGACTAAATGAAAGCCTTTGCAATTTATTTGATCTTTTCATTCACTGAGGATAAAATTGTCTTGCAGGGCGATTCTCGGATGTCTCCTTTGTGGTGAATTTATAAGAGGATTCAAACGCGAAGGATATAATCCATTAATCAAATAAAGGTCCCTGTCAAGTGGGAGCGTTTAACAGTAACATGCCCGGGTTGACTCCTTGCCTGGCGCTCCTCTCAAACGTTTCTTTTCTATTAATGACCGTGCACATCAATTGGTCTCGGTGTGTTTTTCTGCGAGGAGGCAACAAACAGCGTCTGCAGCTGCACCTGCTGCAGGGAAGCTGACTGCTCAATAAACCATAGAAACTATTCTTCTCCCAGTAAAAAAAAAACCCTGCAGAAGGCAAAAGGGCTGCAGAATCACTTTGTCTCTGCGCGAGACATCGGATAAAAGCCTACGACATGAATGTGGTGACGAGCAAAAAAAAACAAAAAAAAAACGTCATTTTTTTAGAATTTAAATCTCAACATTTGAGGAAACTATTGAATATATTCACATAGTCTATATAACTCATAACACTCTCCCCAGAGGCTTCTGTATCTCTACAATATGAATGTCAGCCATTCAGCTCAACTTCAGCGTAAAATTTTAGATAAACTCGAAACACATCTCTGGCTCTAAAACTCTTAAATACGATATATTATATATATGTAAAAAAAAAACAAAAAAAAAACGTAGTCAACACCTAAACTCCACACTTGACAACATTGAGGATAGTTATCTAATTATTTCTGAGTGACGTATCAACGAATTTTGAAGAGAAAATAAAGTATTTCTGTTAATATTCTTGCAGAAATGAATATTTTACTTCTGACATCTCACTCCAACAGTACAGGAGCTTGTTGTATTCGTATTATTATTTTATTATTATTATTACTTTGTGTGGAGAGAGCGACGCACGACTGTTTTCCTTACTGTTTTGATATCCTCACTGTTATATGATTTTTTTTAAGGGGAATTCAGATAAAATAAGCGACAGGTCTGCAGGAGGTTTCCCGAAAAATTAAAACAAATAACAGGTGAACAATTCCTACATTACTGACAACGATTAATAAAATGTAGTTGTTGTTAATTAAATGTGTTTACTTAAACGTCTATTTTATTAATGTGGGCTAGTTAATCATAATGTGTCGTTTGAAGGAAAGAAATGGGAGATAAATCGCCTTCAGGCCTTGTTGCCAACATCCACGTATTTTTAAGTATGAGATATTTTTCACTTATTTTCTATGATATTGGTTTATTATACTACATATTGGAATAGAAATAAAATTAAGAATCATAAGGCCCTGAAGAGATTTGGTTCATAAAGAGTTTGTGCGCACTGATCTTGTACCGAGTGACTTTTACGCACGCTCTTCCCACTGCGCAACGCCAACGGCAACTCAACCAAAGGATGGAAAATAAATAAACAAATAAAGTCACCTGAAGATCTTCCAGGCCGTGATGTCCCAGGTGCATCCCGAGAGGACCGTCCCCGAGAGCGGCCGCACCTTCCCCGAGACCGTGAAGCAGTCGAGGGACAGCTGCATACTCCCGCCGGGGGTCGAGGCTCAGAGCCCGGTGCGACTGTGACAGGAGCCCCCCTTCCTCGGAGCGCGACCTCTGCGAGTGCCATGCAGCTTGCTGATGCTGATGGATGGAGTTGATGGAGGTGTATGGGTCTGACAGGTGGGAATACGAGTCCTGGCTCTGGGAGTATGGCAGGGAGGACTGGGGATAGGGGGGAGGGAAGTACGGAGGCTGGAAGTCAGAGGCCGGAGTGTGGCAGAGCGGCGGAGCCGAGGAGTAGGCGGCCTGGTTCAGGGAGGACAGCTGGGAGAGGCGCCCACTCGGCGAAGAGCCGCTTAGTCCGTCTGCGCGGTCCTGCAGAAAATTAAAAAGTTTGCTTCATATCAGGAGCTCAAACACCTCATCAAGCTGTTCTCCCAAAGGTGCAAAACATGACCGACAATTTCATCAAATGATTTCAAAAGTTTCAGCTCCGGGAAATCTATGATTTTTAAAACTGAAGCATAAATCACGAAGAGTCACAAACACTCTTAAAATATACATAAAAACGGGTTTACAATAACACAAAACACCAATGACACATAAATTAATGTATTTCCATTTTTATTAGAGGGTTGGAAATAGCAGCAGCGCTTGAAGTGATGCGCACTGGCAGAGGACGCCGTTGGCATCGCTGCTGCACAGTGTCAGAAAGGTCACGGCCACCAAGAAGCTGCACAAAAGGACAGGTAATGCACAACAACAACACGTTGCTCCGGGAGGGGGGCACATCTGTAAATAATCTGCCACTGTGTCAACAAAACCACATTGAACCGGAAATTAAAAGGAAGAAAATGTTCGTTTCAGGCTGACAAGGCGCGGCAGTGTGATTTTATTAGGACTTTACAAGTGAAGCAGAGAGGCCAGGATGCAACAGTCTGTGTGAAAACATGTAGTCCACTAGCCTACATTTCTGCCCACACACATCCTGGTAAAATTGGATTTTTCCAAAGCTGGGTCACCCAGATCAATGCTGTTGTGGTGGAACAATGTCCATTATGTGCCAGCCAGAGAGGCCCGCTGCCAGCTTTAAAGCACACATTCATGTACCTGCCACACATCAGCCGCACTGCGCGGGAGTGTGCCTTCACCGTTTTAGTCTAACAAAGTTTATATTTGAAGCTGTTAAGCGCAATAACACTCCTCCAGAGAGACGGAGCGTCCTCTGTCTCGGCATGTCACAGTGTTTGCAGTGAGTGGACACTTCACTGTCAGCCGGTCTCACTTGCTGTGACACTGTGCAGACAAAGACCATCTCCGCGGACGTGATGCGCGGCGCCGCAACACTAAACTCCGTGTCAGAGAGGCTCATTGGGAAGTGTGGACACTTGACACTTGCGATTCTACTGGAGAGCAAACAACAAGGCAGATTTACCACAAACGCATTTAATTGTCAGCCAAAAAACCCCCCAAAAACCCTCCAAGGACCTTTATACTCTGCAAGCTGACAGCTGATGTCTAAAAATGCAACACATTAATCAAATCAGTCATTTTTCAATTCTTAATTTACCCGAAATTAGCTGTTTTTAAGTGATGGTGACACATTGTCCGCATCACGCTCAGGTTTAGTTGACTGGCGCTCGGTACAGAAGATAAACTCTTTTCTAAAATTGAGTTACATTGGTGATAAACAGACATTATCCGCTCAAAAGACGAGTCTCTGTCAAACTCACCATAGCCGAATAGGTGTGGATTAACATCTGGACCACTCTGGAACCCCCCAAATGTAAAACTCAACAGGACGCGCAGGCTTCCAAACGACTGAAAGATGTCACCAAAATGCTCCGAGATGTAATCCAGGCTGTTTTAACGGTCCATCAAATTCAAAAAGGTGTTATTTACTTTTCCTTATCTCTCTGTTTGACGGAGCTCTTTACGCACAGATGAAACGCTGCTGCCGGATACACACACACGCGCACAACACACACAGAGTCCTCCAGTCTCTCCATGAGCGCACTACTTATAGGTTTTGCGCGCACCCGGCAGAACAGGGGGAGGGGAGGGGTCGACAGGGTCCACTTCTCTTAAAGAGATATATTCATTCAATTACCGGCCGTTAATTCATACACACGCTGTACTTTTACATTTATTGTTTGTTTCGTTTAAAAAAAAAGTGGCATCGAGTTACTTTCTGGATTTTACGCACTAAGAGAGATTATAAAATATATCAGAGTTTGATATGTTTACTAAAGAAGCATCTCAACAAAACTCTCATTTAAACAAGACAATCATATTCTCTGATTTCTAACGTCTACAGTCGCTTTTACGCACGGATATCCAGCTACATACAGTCAAATATCTGGGATAAATATCGGGTTTTAACTTCAAATCATGTAGATTTCTCCAAACATTTCAATCCTTCACACGTTTAATAATCGACGAGTAACATTTCTGGATTTAGTTTCCCTTAATAACAAGTAAACAGGCCCCCCATGTGCAGCCTTTTACGCAATGATGGTGGACAGAACGGACCTAAAGCTGCTGAAAGAGAAAATGTTCCCAATGAAAACAGAAAACTCTGTGCCGTTTCTTTTACCTGCAACCCGTCAGTCTTGGTTCGGGATTTCCAGAGCATGTTGGAGCTGGTGCTGGCTCTCAGTCTGGGTGTCAGGCTGCAGCTGAGGGGTTAATGTGACGCGGTGGATGAAGAGGAGACTGAGGGCTGAAGGTACAGAGAGGAGTGAGTTAGTTTGAGAGATGATGCAGGAGTTTGTACGGATGGGTGTTGAGGTGGGTGGGGGGGGTTGGTGAGAAAAAAAAGAGAGGGCGGGAGGTGACAGGAGTCGTGGAGGGGGTAGCTAAAAACTTTTTTCACGGTTTGTGCGTGGACTTATAGGATCAGGAGTGAAGAATAAGATGTGAATAAGAAGAAACAACGGCTGACCGGTGATAATCACAAGGCAAACACAAACGTGATTTTCTTCCTTTGAAAGCCAATGCTGCATTTTCATGGTGTTTTTTTTGTTTTTTTGGTACATGTATAAATACATAACACACTTATATCTGCAGAGCAATAAATATAAACCGACATTTAATATGTTACTGAGACAAGTCACTCACTTTTCAACAACTTCTTGCTGTTCTTTAACAAAAGATCTGTATTAATAACTAAAAATGTGTCAATCTGCATTTATTCCTTAATCATCTACTTCCAACATTTTATTGCATAAAACAACTCAGTTATTTTCTTAAATTAGAGCCAGGAAGCAGAATAAGGTGGGGAAAAAAACAAAAAGAAAAAAAAATCCCATTCAGATCTCCCTCTGTAAATGTACAGACTTCTAGAAGTAGAGTGCATCAGTTATCAAGACACATTAGATCCACACAAGTCTCCGTGCGCCATCTTGTGGTTGGTCATAGAAAAGAGGACTCTGGGATTAACTACAGGACGGTTTTCCACCTTTACAGAAGCCTGCTGTGTTTATATTTAAAAGAATAAGGTGTCAGGCATTCCTTGCATTACTACACAGCTTGAATATTAAATTACTAGGCCTTTAAGTCTCTTTAAGTCTCAACTACTATGTAAAAAAAAACAGGCATAGGAAAATGCAAAAATTACAATCATTTTAATGGTCAGCATTGAATGACCTTAAAACTCACATCTTTACTTTCAAGTTGCTTATAAAGACTTGCGAGTTAAAAAGGAGAAGGCTGGCAATATCATATTTTAGTTATTGTCAACAAATTCTAGTTCCTACTGAAGACGTAAATCTTTAAAAAACAGTCACAAATAAAGTTGAGACTTTAGACAAAAACAACTCCGCTTCAGGTTGAAGTGTTAAAAAAACATAAATGGCGTTCAAAGCTACAAGAAAGAAGAAGATGGATGAAGAGTAACATGAGCAGAAAGAGGTTCTGGTTGGTTTTCTAACAAAATAGCTCTTTATTAAAGACATTAACATTTCACAATTGACATGACAAGAAACTGCTTGTCTTTTCAGAGCACTGCTGTCCACACATTTACAACATTACACTGACAATGTAATGAAAATGAAACGTGTGTTTGTGCGTCATCATTTTCAGTGCCCTCTTTTCAATGCAAGCTCATTTGCAAAGATCACTAGGCCAGCAGTATCTGGGGGCTTTCATCATTTCTTTACAAGTCTGGGACAACAGGGAACACATTATTCATGTCAGATTGGTACAAGTAATAAACACACAAGTTTGGCTTCAGTAACAGCCTTCCTTTATTACTGAATTTTCAACTCTGCAAGTTAAAAATACTCCATGAAAGAGCCCATTGTCTGTCGGCAGCAGTTTGGTTTCACTTCACTCCCACTGACTTCTTCAGGTTCCTCATACGGATCAAAGCTCCTTTATCATTTCTCATCATGTCTCCGATCTCCAGTTTACAGACTGGGCACTGGTCTGCCATGGCACACAGAGCTTCCTCTAGCGCCTCCTGTGTGTGCTGGTCAGGTAGTGTGCTACACTGACTCAGCATGATGAGTGTGTGTTTGAGCCAACCTTCCTCTCTGACCAGCATGCTGATCCAGGGCTGAGCGCGGACGCAGCCTCCCAGAGCCTGCAGACCTAACCTCCAGAGCTCGGCGGCCTCGTCCCAACTCTCCTCCCAGCTGAGGCTCACCTTAACCGGACCAGGGCTGGAGCCAGAGTCCAGGGCGCTGCGGAGGAACCGGAGAGCTGAGGAGAAGAACCTCCTCTGGCCGGCTTCAATTGACCCTGGAAAATATAAAAGTATGCGTTGTTAGTAGAGTCTTATATTTTTGAACCAAAGCTACCAATAACGGACATTTATATTTATAAGGAAATATATGCTTAAAATTAAAATGTGGTAAAAAAAGATCACACAATACTATAATATAAAAAGAACATGTTGTGCGTCATAGCTAGTGACTAGGGTGTGAAAATCATCCATGATTTTGTAACTACAAGCGACCCATTTCACAACACAGTGAAACAGATTGATGGTTTAAAATTATTCTCGGAGACTCAGTCGACATAAACGAAGGTTTTAAGAGTGACAGTAATGTTTACAGCATCAGTCTGCATATCGTGTACATCAGCATTTCTGCCAAACCTCAAGCCCACATGATCTGCGTTCCCATAGGCCTTTTTCAAAGCAGTTATAGAAGGAAAGGCACAAGGGTAACTAACAACGTTAGTAATGGCTGCAGTCCATTTAGCATTGCCAGTTCCACAGCCCTGGTGTATATACTGTCTTTTTCACACAAGACACTTTGACATGTCACAGCAGGAAAAACACAGGTGTAAATAATGAAATGAATAACGGCTGAATTCCATTTAGCTGTTTTTGTTTCAGGGTCCTGGTATTGTGACATTTGAATAGAACGGGGCCATCTTTAGTGTTATTGGTAACGCCTGTGATTCTCCTACTATGAGTCAAAATGCCTGCCGTGAAAAAGGCTTATTTACAAGCAGTGGAAAATATGTCGACAACATCGAATAAAAATACAAATACAAGCATTAAAACAAAATTGTAGGTTTGCTGTATTACACTGTAGGATTCGAGTGTGTGTGATTAACCAAAACAAAATAAATAATTTTCACCAGAAGGAGCTGATTTGAGTCTGCCAATCATTAGTCCCAATGTGCAGTAATTTGCTGCTAGGACCACCAGATGGGGTTTATGCATCAAAACAGGAAGTGCTTCACTCAGAAGGGCCTCCAGCATCCTGAAACATGGGTCCTTCCTAGACACCAAAACAGAAAATATTTAAATTTATACGATCATATACACATTTGGTATTGACTTAAAAACAACACATCATTCATTTGCAGGCTTCCAATGTGAAAACAGCCACCTGACTCTCTCTGGCTCTGTGATGGTGAAGTTAAGGAGGGCTGAGCAGGCGGTCTCCATGCTGGGATCCCTGGCCGACGCCACACCACTCTTCCCTTTGAGTAAAGTCCAGCACTGCGACAGGAAGTCCACCAGCAGGGCCGGGGTGTCGAGGGTGAGCAGCACCTTCCTGGGACCTTCCTCTGCTGACAGGTGGCACAGAGCTGGCAGGAGATACCTGAAGAGAGGGAGGAGGATGCAAGGGAAGAAGAGAGAGGAAGGAAGTATTGTCAGATGCCTGCAGTATCTATGGAATAAAGTTTTATTTTATTGCTATGATTGATTCCATTCGATATCTACTGTCATCTTTACCTCAGAGCTTCTTTGCCCGTCCACGTCCCTCTCTCCTCTCTGACGGACATCTCGGACATCCAGTCAGAGAGGCCCTGCTCTGGGCTCTCGCCCTGCAGGTGGCTCCGGGAGTAGCTGATCAAAAACGGCAACAATCCAGTCACTTCCTCCTTCAGACAGGAAGTCTCCTCGGCCAGCCATGAGCACAGAGAGCGGAATGTGGCGAAAATAAAAGGGTCACCATAGCGACTTTGATCCACCTACGACAACAGGAAGAGACGAGGGAGTGTTTTAGACTGAGCTCTGAGAAGAACCACTACAGAACCAAAATATAAGCAGATAATTTGCAAAACTTTCATATAAATAAAGATGTATACTCTCTCCTTGACTGGTATAATACAAAAGTATTTTAACATATACCAAGTTCATGAAATGATTATAGAAAAGAATAAAACAAGTAAAATACAATAAAATATAACATTTGGTAGGAATCCAATAAAACTACAATACATATTAATGAACAGAAATCATGTTTGTTTGTACGTAGGGCTGCAACTAACAATTAATTCCACTATCAATTACTTTGTGGATACATTTATTGAACATCAGAAAATGTCTGCTACAGTGTCCTTGTTTTCCCCACAGTCAACAGTCCAAAACTAAATATTCAGTTTACTATCGAAGAAGACAAACAATCCTCACATTTGAGAGGCTGTAATGAGGGAATGGTTGGTATATTAATTTGAAAAATGACTTAACACATTAATCCATGTTTTAAAAAGTTGCTGATTATTTTTCTGTAAATCGACTACTTGATTAATTTACTTGTTTTAGCTCAATTTATGATTTAAAAATTAAGTCCCCAATTGTATTGTTAGCTAGTTAACAGGCTACACTTTACTAAGCATTTCAACCCATTCTCTTAATTCCTTGGGGATGCAAATTTTTGGCACAGCACTAGGAAGAATCATGTAGCGCACAATGAGTGATTAGATTACCAGAACCAGCAACAAGCAGCTTGTTGGGTATAAAAAAAAGAATATAAAGAACAAAGAACAGAGCGGCATGAACTGAAGCTGAAACGTTATCCTCTCACCTGCTGCAGGTGGTACATTAAAGCAGAGAAGGCCTCCTCCAACACCCCAAGGACTTGCCTGCTCTGCTGCAGACTGAGTGAAGAGATGGAGGTCTGAGGAGGAGCGGTGGTCTGTGACACTTCCAGACAGCAGGCCTGCTCTATGGCAGCCTCCATGATTCGGTAACAGCCTGGGAAAAAGAAGACTGGGTTTAAGTAACAAAGGAGGTTAATCATGTTTAATCAAATCTTACCTACGTGGTTTGAATTGTTCAGAATAGGTAGATGCTGTAATTACGATCAATATACTCTTTTAAATAAGCACGCTACCTGTGAGAGTGTGCTGCAGCTCTGGGCTCAGCTCGTTACCAGGCGGCTCCTCCAAACCCATTCTGACCTCCACACAGGCCCGGTTCACCAGTAAGCAGCAGAACTTTGGCGGCCCCACTAGCTCCCACCCGTACAAATCCAGCAGACAAGCACTGAGGACCAGGATCGGCCCGATCTGTCTTGGCGTCAACTTAGTCTGAACCATGGGTCTCAATACCCCCCATATACGGGCCACAACTTCCTTCAGCTCCTCACTCTCTACTGCCGCTCTGACTGGAGGGAGAAACTGCACCAACTGGGCACACATGTCCAGGCTGGTCTGGTCTCTGGCTTGGCAGAAGTCTTTGGAGAGCCTGGCCAGCAGAGTGAGCAGTTCAGCAGGGTGTCTACTCCACACTTTGTCTTTGTTTTTACCTGAGAGGAGGCAACCAAGCAAGGCAAGCCCCCTGTCGTGGCTGAAAGTCTGGTTTTGTGCCACTGCTTGACACAGAGCTGGTATGGCACCTCTGCTCAGCAGCTGGTCAGGACCTCTGGGTAAGGCACACACAGCTGTGAGAACCTGGTAGCAGTCAGCAGCCATGGCCTCATCAAGCTTGGAGGAGGGGGAGGTTTCTTGAGATGTTGAAACTCTGTCTGCTTCACCACCGTCATCACCCTTTTGCTTGCTGGTGTTGCCCTCCCCTGCTGATTTTGCCGCATTGGCAGGATTACTTTCTGTGTTTGAACGCTCTGCTGATTGGACTTTACAATCTGGACTCTGCCCAATCTCTCCAACTTGGTTTTGTTCCTGGGCTGCCTGTTTCTGTTGGTTCGAAGGACCATTTGCTAAAATGCCCAGCAGGAGAGGGATGGTGGTGAGGAGCTGGGGATGGGAGGCCATGTCTGGGTCTGTGCTCAGGGCAGCCAACAGAGCCGTGCCCAGTGACAGGAGTTCATGTGGGGGTAAGCCGGAGTTCTCACTCTCTCTGACCGCTGTCACCAAAAGCCGAGCCGGAAGGTTCAGGCCCACGGCCTCGAAGATGCGCCTCAAGGTGGGTTTGTCTAGCTGGTTTGCTGGGCACAAGCGAGTTATCTGAAGACAGGGAGAGGAAAACAACACCCACCTATCAGTGCTGAGGTCTGAACCAGCAACCCTTCCATACTTGGTCTATATATATATATATGGAGTCTAATAAAGAACCTCTGCTATAAATTCTATCTTCGTGAAAAGTTATTTTGCTCAATTCATGTTGAAACCAGCTAAGAGAGGCAGTGATTAAACTTCATGATCATTTCACAAGGTGTCATTTGTGATATACGGCCCTATACTGAGAGGTGTTTCCCTTATTTATTTTTTGCCCACTCATGTTAATAAGGGTAAAGCCTAAATGTGTTTATTATGGAGGTTGATATTGGAATATTGCAGTTGATTGAAATGTAGTCACAGGTTCTAGTTAGGGCTGCAGGAGAGTCATTCCTGAGTAGCTAACGTTGCCAGTTTAGGCCTTTTTGTGCCCTTGAGTGCCTGCATTTGTGTAAATATTTAGCAGATTCAATTTCCTCACTTTTCTGCTTTTAACCCCTCCTCTCCTTCCACGGTTATTTGTCGACTCCTAAACTAATGCAAAGATGTTTCTAGATGCCAGTAATTCATTAATGCTAAGCTAGTTAGTTTCATTGGCAAACAGTTGGTATACTAACAATATTAATGCTGAGGTTCAGTGGACTTACCAGCAGAAGCGCAGCCAATGTGTGACTGTCATTTTTAGCATGTCTGAGTGAATGAAGACACTTCTCCAACACCTCTGTCTGGGCATCAGTCAAACCACCTCCTGCGTCCTTCTCTGAGCCTCCTCCACCTTCTCCTCCTCCCTGCTCCTCTTTTCCAGGAGGCTGGCTGCTCACGACAGGTGTAACGTCGACAGTGTCAGCCATTATAACCTTGGTACCTATGTAACCAAGAGAGGAATAAAAAAAAAGTAAGCAAACTTTAAAAAGCAATTGAAAATCAAACTGATGATCATGTCATTAGCTCCACACCGGTGAGGGTACAACAAGAGAGGCCTCATTCAATGATTTTCAGTTGGTTTGCTGTGTCATTCTAAGTAACGGTTGGCAAGAATTCGACATTTAAAATTTGAATAAGTAAACGTTCACAAAATAACTTACTTTGTTGACAGCCCTCTCACACGCGGCAAAAGCTCGTGAGCACTTTCAGGAAGTGAATTGCCAAAATAACGCTGCAAGAAACCAATGAAAACAGCCCAACTACGTCAAAGAACCAATCGCGAAAGGGATAGTTGGAGGGTGGAGACGCCATTTTGGTCCGTGTTGCAACGTCGGACAAGCGATGTAACGTTATTTTTGAGGTCACGGAGGACATATTTACTCTTTTTTTTTTGTTTCTACCAGTAGTTATACCACAAAAAGGACGAAAGTTCAGCAGGTTAACTGTTTATGATGAGCTGAACCTGTTCACCATTGACAGCTGGTCGGCAGGTGGCGCATGGCGGAAGTAGTCGGATTAATGTTAGCCGTCTTCAGTTTAATTTAAAATGCAGCACAGGCAAAACTAGAACCGGAGTAAGTATCTGTGTAATATAACTAGTAGGGTAATTATATTTACTAGGTATTCCTTCCCAGTAGTGCAGTTAATTTCAACTATTGGTGCTTCTATCGGCCACAAAGCGCTCCAACGGTTGTGTCACAAAGTACTTTGATTTGAAAATCCAGGTACCGGAAGCACTGTTCATCACTGTGAAAGGCTTGACGGTGGTCACATTGGCACATCAGCTGTACAAGCGAGGGGGATACTGACCCAATTAACTGTACAGGGGACAACAACAGCGACGACACAACACATCCGAACAACCGGCCGAAGTGAAAGACTGGGCCGTTTTCTGTAACTGTAAGTTTTTGTACACTTTTCTGTCTTTAATGGTGTCGTGACAATTGGCAATAAAACGCACAGGATGAATCCGTGGTATTGCACGGTGTGTAGTGAAAGCGAGTGCCAGCAGCTGTTAGCCTCAAGGTGCCTTAAACGGGGGTGATCCCGGATTATACAGGTGAGATACCTTATGGTGTGCAACCCCAACCTTCACGTCTCAGTACTGGGACGTCGGCTTGTTTTGTAAAAACGAAACGAAGATCAGTTACTAGATACGAAGTGTCTTGTTATTGATTCAACCGGCTCTCGTTTGTAATTTTATGTAGTGGACTACGCAGGCTGTAGCTATCGGCCTTTATTAAATAATCTGACAGCTAGAGACATCCTGTCTTGATTAAACCCCAACTGTTGTTTTCAGACTGGCAAGATACATAATGCACGAGCCCACCATTTTGGATGAAATGCCTCAGAGATATTATCTCAGTGCTTTTACTCGTGCATTTCATTTGATTGACAGACCTTCATGCAATCAATCACGCACTTATTCGCACTTTAATCAGTTAATTAATCCGTACTCTCTAAGAATCAATCATTCTTACAGAGTAGTGCTGAACGAACAATGATTTCTGTGATTGGTATTACCTCAATTTATCATTTACTTGATGAAGTAAAAATAGTTATAGAGCCCAACACAGGCCACCAGATCTTATAATACCTTTAATATTCATCTCTAATATGAAAGTGGTAGACTTATTAATGCATGGCTTTTATATTTTATATTGATCCACTAGTGAATTTGTTGACAGTTTATTTAAGTCTTTTTTACTTGCAGCATCACAAAAACAGATACATCAAAACAGACCCGTTGACTCATCAGTAAACAGAATGAAAACCATCAATTTAGAAAACTGACACAGAACAGCCGTAAAAACAGTAAATGACAGTAATAACTAAAAGAAACGTGTAAAACTAAGAAATAAGACCAAGATAAAAGCAGGAAAGGCATAAAAATGTTCATGTCTATTTCCAGCAGTGCCTACTGTTTCAGCTATTTCTGCAAGACAAAACAAATGCAAACGAAGTACAAGGCATGCTGATATTGATATGAGTCTTCTGGTGAAAAATAGACTAATAGCGTGTGTTTACATACATTCAGAAGTTTTACTCAGTTGTAAGGTTAAACTATAATGGCCTCATTGTGTATGATATTCCTATACACAGGGGTTTATGGTATTGCTGTGATCCTAGGATTAGAATAGTTGTTGCTGTAAGGATGTTTCTGTAGTTGTCACAGCAAAAAGGGAGTATTATTATTTTGTTGACTATTTTGTTGACTCTCCCTCAGAGAGAAATAAAAACAACTTAATTTTCCTTCCCTGTAGCAGCCAGAAGAAGCTGTGCGTGGGACTTGGTGTCATTACAGCTCCACCAACCTGTCTGCCTAGAAGCCAATACAGAGCTGACAAATGCGCTATTGACTACTGCAACTGAGAGAGAGGAAGAAGAGGAAGAAACAGCCAGAGAGAGAGAGAGAGAGAGAGAGAGACAGAGAGAGACAGAGAGAGAGAACTTGTCCTTTCCGGATATAAGGGTTTTTTTGGTCACAGAGATCATTGTTTTGCATAAGCTTCTCAAGGGAAAAGTAGCTATTGAAATGTCTATAATGGCTGAGCTGTCATCAGCCCAGGTGAACGAGTGCTCCTGAGTGTTTCTGCTGCTGCACACACTCAGAGTGACTTCAGCAAGGAGGAAAAACGTGACTGAATCCCTCAAACTTTCTGTCTGGATTATTTTTACCTGAAGCATTTTTTCCCCTTTTTTTGTGGTTCACCTGGGAGAGAAAAAGAAGTGCACGAGGACAAATGACTGTTTGTGGGTTTTGGACTTACTGCTGTTGATTATAGCACAGAAGGAGGCTGCTGGGACTCAAGTGTCTGTGTGCAGGAAGGCAGATGAACCTATGGAGACAGACCATACAGGTTTGTGTCAGCAGTTCATGTTGTGTGCATATGTGAGAGCTGGTGATCTGTGCCAGGTGATCACAGCTTTGCTGTTTTTTTTTTAAACATCATGTTTGTAAAATGTATTATAGCAACATTTACAGTTTTAACATGTATAATATAGTTGCGACAGATGTACGTGTTTTCAGCTCAGACAAAATGATTTGCTATCATGAAATTAGAATCTAATTGTTTCTGAAGTAATCTGCTATCTTGAACTC
The DNA here is from genome assembly GCF_043641665.1 of Enoplosus armatus. Lineage (NCBI taxonomy): Eukaryota > Metazoa > Chordata > Actinopteri > Centrarchiformes > Enoplosidae > Enoplosus > Enoplosus armatus. The sequence goes on from NC_092195.1 coordinate 16,803,891, forward strand.
TTTACTGTAAAGTAGTAATTCTGCAATGAGTATCACCATCTGCACGTTTTAAATACTGACTGATAGAGTAACATTATTTCCAACCATATGGATCTATAGAATTTAGCTAACATTTACAGACAGTCGGCACAGCAGATGCTTGTGAAAGCTGCTTTACATATTGCCATATTTCCCAATAGTAGTCTCCTGGCGAGACGTTGCGGAGAAGAGGTCTGCTGACGTCTTGAACAAAGTGTCCCAGGACCTGTACTGTTCACCCCCCACCCCCCTTTTTTTATACCCTTCGGGCTGTAAGAACTTGCATGAGAATCTGAGAGGGGGAAAAGTGCAGTATGGCTCTTTTACTCTGACTAACTCCATGTGTTTCTCATCAAATCTTAAGTCTGACTTACTGAAGTGGTAACTTTGTACCTCAAGACAATAGATTCACGTAAGCGGAACAACATAATGTTGACCATTCTCATGAGTGCAGTACAACAATCTGCGTCTTGCTCCTTTTTTGTGTCTCATTCAGCAGGTTAAGTATTCGCTAGCATGATTTAATTACCGCTACTGATTACATTGAAATGAGAAACTCATCACACTTCCTGGAGGAAAAGGACATTAAGCATTAGGAAGTTGACTCAGGGATCTGGATGGCCTGATACTGTGTCTCAAGCATAATTTAACATATGTTCTACTGTCCTGTCAAATTAGATAAATTCACTTTCTATATTGTGAAGGCACTTGTATCCCTTTTACATCAAGGTTTCATGTTCAAACTGTGAATTCCACTTGGGGCTGACCAATGTCCGATCCTTTTGTACCCAGAGTGGCTTACAATAAGTGCCACAAAGAACTCAAACTATAGTATGGAGGACCGGTGAGGGATGTGATAAAACTGCTGTGTATTGAGTGATTGTTGTGATGGTTGCACATGAGAGAGATACGAGCGTAGGAGAGAGGTAGAAATGTATGTTTGTTTGCATACTGCAACCTTTCAAAGTGTAGTATTCCCAGATATTAACATCTACTCATTATCACATTCAGTAGGAGCATGCCGGCTGCAAGACTAGACACCGGGTAGATTGCATAGTTAAGAGTATGTATATTGCTTAATGTGTTGAGCTATGCCTTTGGCTAAGACAGAGGGACAAAGACACCTGTCACAGAAGTATGTTCATTTACTTGTCTTGCTCAGTTTCCCTTTTCCCTTTGTGTTGCTTCAACTAATAATTAAAAGGAGTGAACTCACAGGATTGTGAGTCATGTTACTGTCAACAAGATATTGTTGCATAATGAAACAGACCTGTTTTATTTGTTGCACTACACTCACACAGGGGATATTTCTTTCTCATAATTACAAGAGAAGGCAGCAGCCAGAGTTCTTATGTAAGGGGAAGACGTGGAGTGTTTGCTTCCAACCAATCACTAAACTAAATTGTTATTTATTTCTACCTTCTTCCTCCTGATATGTTGTTGTCTTTGACATCTTTTAATGTTTAGATCCAATATGTCAGGTACATGTTATTGTAAAGGGAAGTCCAAAGTAACATTCCTATTCTTTGCTCTCTCTGCAGAGTATCCCCAGTTGAATTGGTTGAATCTTATTTGCATGAAATTTTGTTATCAAGTTGATGTGTTATCGGTTGTTCAAATTCTATGGAGTGCTTCTCTCAAGAGCTGACGCACTATAGTCTGTCAGTAATCAAGGCGGAGAAGGAGGAAAAACCTGAATAATTCATATCAGGGGGGCGACATGGCTGAAATCACCATAAAAAATATTAATAAGAACATTTTTCTGGTAGCTGTGTCCCACTGTTATGCATTATATCTGACAAAACTCTTCTCGTGTGTAAAACAAAGATAGCAATAACTAATTTGTTCATTTGTAATTACGTTTTGTGTGGAATCATTCATTTGGACAGCAGAATTTTGTAAAACAATAACACCAAATGACCATATCACGATCCAATTCCATTAAAAGTCAGTATATTGAATGATCGCTCATGAATGATATGATCCACGTGTTAAATCATTTTCTCTCTTTTCCTTGCACTCTCTAGCGTAGTGTTTGAGCTGCTGAGCCTGTGAAGGCCCCGGAGGCGGCCATGTTGGATCTCTTCCAGAGAGTGCTGGTGTTGATCCGTCTTCACCCATCACCTCACAGCACCTTGCTGCCAACCTAACTCCTCGCTCCCTCTCTCTCCCCGAATCTTTCTTCCACCGCCTGGCCGGGAGAAAGGTAAACATGCCGTGTTTTGCAGGTTGCAGTTTTTGTTTCTCAGTAGGTGTGTTTGGTTATTTTCAGCCAGGTATTTGAGTAAACCATCTGTAGATTCAGTGTGTTAGTTTAACTGACCCCCAGGGATCAATAAAGTATTTCTGATTCTGATTCTGAAAACTGAACGTCATCCTGCTGTAATGAAATCTTAAATCTAAATTATTTTCTTGTGCAGTCTCTTATGACCCTTAAGGCTTCTTTGGAACTAATGCTCTCAGTATATCTTTAATACTTTCCTCTATAATACTTTTTTTATGAGGGTATAAATGAGTAATTGTGCTTCTGTCAGCATCCGAGCATTGGTCCTTGTACACCTTGCAATGTTACATGAATAGTTCCACATTTTTGGAAATATACGTATTCGCCTTTCTTGGTGAGAGTTAGATGAAGAGATTGACACCACTCCCGTATCTGTATGATAAATATAAGTCTACAGTTAGCGTAGCTTAGCACGAAGACTGGAAACAGTGGGAAATAGCTTGCCTGGTTCTGTCCAAAGGTAACAAAGTCCGCTTACGAGCACCTCTAAAGCTCAGTAATAACACGCGTTATCTTGTTTGTTAAATCTGTACAAAAACTGAAGCGTAAAAACAACACGTGGTGTTTTACAGGGTTTTATATGCTGAACTATTTCTTCACCTGGCACGGTTACCTTCGGAAATAGACAGGCTAGCTGTTTACTCTTGTTTTCACTTTTTGTGCAATGCTAAGCTAATTGGTTGCTGGCTCTAACTACATGTTTAGCGTCCAGACATGAGATTGTTATCAATCTTCTCCTCTAAGTCTCGGCAAAAAAGTGTATGTGTATTCCCCAAAACTATTCCTTTTAAATTTTTTGTTATTTAGGTATCTTAATTTGCTTTGGTGGCCCACTTCGGTTGAATGAATGTAGAGGACATTTATAAGCCCACTAACATGGTTCTACTTCATTTTTCTAGGTCCTTGGTCCTTCTGTAAAATGTCCTATGCACACCACAAGCTGCTTACGTGGAGCTTACCTCAACTCCTCCTGCTACTGCTGACCTACCTCTGGCTCCTGGCTCCTCCCACAGGTAAAATAACCCAATCGTCACCCTGAACTCAACTGGCAAAACCACATTTGTTGACAGAGAACTGATAAGGAAACTCTCACATGTGCCTGTTAAACCACCAGCACTCATCTGCACAGTAGATTCACACGCCTTTGATTGCTCTAGGTGGGTCTACATCCGTTTTTCAATCTCATAATGATACTTGGATGGTTTTAGGCTGTTAGTTGGTGTTTACTGTCCTTCTAATCTGAGGAGGAGAGATAGAAGACTGTTGGCACCCCTACTGTGTGCGTATGTGTGCCTTCTTTCTGATGCCACTCTGCTCAGTGGGTTACAATGTAAAACAGGACAATAGGGGCTCTGTGAGTAGACATAGTGTATGTGTGTGTGATGAGGAGTGGGGGACAGAGCGGACAAGGGGTGGGATGACTAAACAGAGGCCAAAGGGTCCTTTCTCAAACAGACTATAGTGCTTTTGTGCGTTTTTGTATGTGGCAAGACCTGTGTTTTTCCAAACTCGAGTTACACTGACTGATAAAGTCAACCTCAGCTCTTGCGTTGCCATGGTAGCAACAGTTTCGGGTAAAGCACTGTCTGAGACAGTCTGAACTGCTTTTCTGTTTTTCTTTTGAAGCCGCTATAACTGACGGCCTTGCCATCAGCAGGACAAGCTCTCAGCTGGCTGACCTTGCACTCAGCTGAATCTTATCTTAAAAAATGTCCGGAAATATTGCTGCTACTGCTAATATTAAGATGTGTAATTCTTTGAAAGTTTCATGAATTTAAACTCTTTTCTATGCTATTTATGGTCGACTATATAGTTTTCATTGTTAGCGGTGGAGTCACTTCGCCTACAGTACCTACACCAGAGGGATTCACAGGAAACAGTGCAGCCTGTAATCCAGTGTTACTGTTTGTAATTTTATCTCACAGATATCAGCCTCACTGTTTACTGTTCCCTCCCTTACAGCCGTATCAGAGCTGCAATAAGTTATTGCTAATGCGGAGCGCCTTGGTAGCCGAATGGTTACAGCGCATGCCACATGGCGATTCCAGCCAGTGACCTTTTGTTGTGTCAAACCCTTCTCTTTCCTCGTTTCCTGCGTACCTCTTCACTTGTCACTATCAAATAAAAGCAAAAAATGCACCCAAAAAAAGTTATTGCCAACGCAAACCCAACATTTCCTACTGCTGATAGTGAAGCAGTCAAAGGAAATGCAATGTATTTATGACTGAGATTAGCGCTGACAGCAATCGCTCGTCAAACATGTGTCTACAAATCAAGACATGGGCAATTTTTTCGACAGCGGATCAGTTTTAAATATTGCATGGAATAGTGAAACGAGAAGGAACAGCCACAGTGAGCTGTTAGATGAAGAGTTGCAGGCTCCAGCATCTTGGGTAACCAGCTTCTTTTACTGTTCCCCCCCGATTGTGTGAGAAAACTACTGGAGCAGCGTGCAGCATGAAATCAGATCCCAGGTGCTGCAAAAAGGCAGTGTCTTTCTAAAATGTAGTGGAGAATACTGTTCAAAGGGGGCTACTAATAAATCATCATTACCTGTATTTCCAGTATATGATTGTTAACTTGTGTATGTATGTGTACAAACTACGGACTTCCGTGGTTCGACCATTCAGAACTACAAGACAAAAAAGGAACAGGTCTGCAGTTTTCTTAATTCACAGAGTGACTCAGCTGTGTTCCTTTGTCCTGGACTATTATTCACGGCTAGTTTGGCTTCTGTGTTTGTGTCGACATTCGTTTAAGTAGTGGTGAAGTATAACTTAGCTTTTCTCCCTGTGTTACTTTTACAGTCTGTGTTGTTTTATAGTCCGTGTTGTTTTATTGTACCTGGCTACACAATGAATGTCTCATGTGGGACAACGGTTGGGTTGAATTGAGCTCATTCGATACTGCAAAAGCTTGAATAAGAATAGTTTTCGCCCCCAGTGCAATGCTCTTGAAGAGAAACCCACAGCTAACTGTACCAGCTCATTGCACTGCTGATATGAGTCTGATATGGTCTTGATCAGAGGATGGAGTTTTGTGCGTACTGCATACTGTGCTTTGGGTTTTAATCAGTGTCTTGTTTTGTCAGGGAAAAGCCTCACTTCCTCTCTCTGCTGCTGACTTGGCTGACTGCTCAAACTGCGGCTGCATGTCGGCTTTTCTGAGAAATAATCAGTCAAAGCCTAATCTGTGAAAAGTCTCACTAGTTGGGACCGGAATTCGCTGTGGGTTTCACTTTGCCCCTTTGCCTTTGACAATGCCAAGAGTACCCAACAATGCCCTGATTGATATAAACAAGTGAAATCTCGAAAAAGCCTGGGAATTGCTGCCCAGTGGCGGATCCATGATGTCGCCTTTGGCAGATCCTTTTGATCAAACTACACGCTACACTAAACTCGTCCTCGAATTTCTCTGCTGGGAAATCAGTTCGTAACGTTTAACTGTTATCCTCACTTTCACCTCTATTTCATGACCAACTTCCACTCTTTTCTTTTAACTACGACCATGTTGCAAAGGGATTGATCTCTCACAGTGACTTGTAAAACATTTTGAACATCAGTACTGTACATAATTCTCCTTTCTTCCTTCCCTGTCCAGGTGTGTCAGCAAATCTCTGCCGGGTGACCGGCGGGGTGCTGGGGATCCACTGGAGCAGCGTCATCACCCTGGGTTGGCAGTCTCTGGCGGACGGGAGAGGCGGGGCGACATGTTGGGAGTCCTGCTGCTTGAATCCGAGCTGCAACGCCGTGTGGAGCCTCGGCGGGCGATGTGTGCTTCTCAGCTGCACGCGGGACAGGGGCTGCCACATCTCCTCCCTGCCCCAGCCCCACCAGGAGTCCCTCGGCCTCCTTCAGCTTCTCTCAAAGGTACAGAGAGCAGCTGAAACAACATCTAGACTTATTTAAATAATCCAAGTTTCATTGGTTTAGTCATTTCTCCTGATGGACCAGTTTGTCTTTTCAGATGGTACTGTCATTGATTAGGGTAATGCCAACATGACTCTCTATTATTTGGAAGATTCATCATCTGTTTATACGTTTTGAGCAGAACATGAGTATGTTGTTTCAAAAATAAAGCTAGGGATGCACAGGTTAGACACCTTATGAAGCAGATCGGATATCAGCCAGATTCAACCGATCCACATTAAATACAACCCGGGTCATTTAAATTTGGGGGAAAAAGAGCATCAGATCAGGAATTTGTATTGGTATCAGAATCAGAATCAGAAATACTTTATTGATTCTGATTCTGATTCTGATACCAATACCATATCAGCAGATACCCTGAGATGTGGGTGTATAGTAGTATTGCATAGTAGTTTATAAAATATTGTTCTAACACTCTTTGTTCTCTGTAACTTTACTTTAAGGGTCCAGTCATGAGAAGACGCAGAAAAGCTCGTCACACACAGCATGCAGGAAGCAACACACCGCACACTGGACAACTTACCAGCACGGTAACGTTGGGGAGGGGGGAGGGTTGTATTATATTATAGGAGGGGAGTATATAAACAAATAAGGTAAAAATATGAACCTGGAAATAGGAGCCTACAACTTTTAATCGTTTCTGCAGGAAAGTCCTAAACCGGAAACAGCTCACCCAACTCCAACAGTACCAAGCACCATCACGCTTCTTCAAACAGCCCAAAAGAACCATAGCCAGTTAGCCAATGGGAGTGCAGACACCGCTCCAGCTCCATCACAGCAGAGCTCAACGGTGGACAACACCGTCGATACAACTGCGTCTTCCAATAGCAGTGACGTTGGCACACCCACAGCGACTGCAACTGCTATCATTCCAACACCGGCTGGTAAGGAAGCTACTGTCTGCAGCAGTTGGTTTCACATACCCAGACAGCAATCACCTATTTCCAGCTCATTCAGTAATATGTCTTGTCCTCATTTATTAATTATGAACTAATATATAATGTAGCAGCACTGTGGTTTTGCAGCCTTGGAGGAAGGTTTCATATCACTTTCAGGTCCTTTCTTTTGTGAAGTTAGTTCGTATACATGTTTATCCTTTAAGCTTGCTTTTTTGGTTGCACGCACTCCTCAACCAGTGCTTCACTCATGAAGATGTACTTTGCCCACAAATTTTATGGCAGACTGCTCAGATGTTTTTCCAGATCAAAGCAACAATGAGTATAAGCAATAGGAATGTGCTGAGGCATGCTGGGCTTCTATAAACAGGAACGACTCGTATGATCAGTTTCTCCTCCCCTGAAGAACAATATCTCAATTTAACTGGTATTACCTTTTAAAAATGGCAACAATGCATGTGTTTGTAGCTCTTTAAACTAACATTAGATTTACTAGAGCAAACAATAACAAGCTGAGCTGGTATAAAAGAAAACACAGAAGTTGTACGAAGGTCAGCTGCGTTTCACGAGGAGCTTAGTCTTGCATACCCCACAAGAGCCTGTGATTCTGAAAGAGGACATCTCATATTGTCACTTTTCACAATTCAGTTTGTTTTAAAGGGAAACCAGTTTTACACATCGTGATCAGTTTACCAGTCATGTGAAATACTACTCAGCCTTTGAAAGAGTTGTATAATAACTCCTGTGGTTTTAGAGAGAGTCTGAGAAAATAACAAGCAATTGTTTTATTTCATCTCAGCTTGGAGACTAAAAACATTTTAATGGAAAGCTTATGTCACTAATTGGGCTGTAGAATGGGTGACTTACTATATGTGTTTACCAGGCATGGAGGGTCTAGTGAATAGAAACTATTGAGTTGCATTGTGGGAATTGTAGGATTCTGGATTTTTTTAGCTTGACCCATACTAGGGACTAAAATTCAGGATATTTTGGCCCCTGCTGCATCAAGTTTATGTTGCCTTATCGTTTTTTTGTGTGTTTGCGGTTAGACGCATAACACTTAATGTGACCCTAACCCACCAAAGACCAATGAATGATAATAATAAACCTGATATTACATTACATGGATAACTTAACAACATCTACAGCTTGATCTACTTACAAACTTGTCAACAAAAAAACCCCAAAGTAACAGAGAACGCCTGTGCAAATGTAACCCTGCAGTTACTGCATGAACAGTATATTATATATCATTCCCATCTCATTTTCTCAAGTATATGCATATGGACATGTGCATCTGGAGACCTAGGAAGAAGGGGAAAAAAGAGATGACAATACCCCTATGTGTAAATTGACCCTGAGGTGTGCTATTCTATCTCCCATCGAATACTTTACTCTCTGACCAGTTCCTGTCTTTTGGTTGCCATGCTGTACTTTTTTTTTTGTCATCATCTCTGAACCTGTGTTGTTTTCCATGACAGTGAGGGAGCTGGTGGTGTCGGCAGGAGAGAGTGTGGAGGTCACGCTGCCTCGCAACGAGGTCGAACTCAACGCCTTCGTGGTCCCAACACCCCCAAAGGGTAAAACCTTGGAAATATTAGATAAGCTATTGCATTTCTTTACCTGGAAACTACCTGGATACATGTTTTCTGTCATTGATATGTAGCAGATTTTTATTACACATGGAGGTTGATTTTTTTTTTCTAATATTCTTCTAGTGTATAGATGAGTTGTCAAAGTTTTCCAGTCTGGAAATATCTGGAAGATTTGACTTTTTATGTAGCCTAATTGCAGACCGCCTGTCATTTAGCATGTTTTGATATTTTTGGTGTTCAGTAATGGAGTGATGAAGCACAACCTGCTTGACAGTCACCAACAGCATACTGTACGTCACACTGAACACACACAGAATTTCAAATCCAGACTGGAAAAAGATTATACAGTTACGAAGAGGACTGCACGTCATAATTTTGTTAATCCCTTGATCCCTCCTCGACATGCTCTAGCCATACTAAAATCTCTCATCTGGAAATGATCCTTATCTGATAGATTTTAATTAAATGCATGAGCAGTTTTGTTTTAATGTAGTTACTTAATTTATTTCTTTACAGGGATAAACTATGCATTTGACTGGCGTCTGATAACTCATCCCAAAGATTACAGCGGGGAGATGGAAGGGAAACACAGCACGACACTTAAACTCAGCAAGGTACCGATCACAGCTTTCATATTCATGTTCTGCCTAAATAAAACATGCAGCTGGAGCTCTTTTGAATGTATTAACACAGGTTTCAGTAGTGTGTAAAGGACACAGATCGTCTCTAAAAGATCGCTTCCTCTTTCTGCTTGCTTGATTTGCTCACTTTATCCTTTCTCTCTGCCAGCTGACTGTAGGCCTGTATGAGTTTGAGGTGGCGGTGGACGGGGAGGGGGCCCATGGAGAAGGTTACGTCAATGTCACAGTTAAACCAGGTGAGGTCAAACATTCAGCACCATGTAAACTCTCACTCACAATGTGGTGATCTTAAAAGTGGTGAGTGCAGTTGTGAGTGTTTATGTGCCCCCTGTCAAAACAAACCTGCAGATATAATACAACCAAAACACAATATAATACACATGCCTTGAAGTAAATGTAAATTTGTCACAATGTTTGTTTTTTGATTTCTGAGCTCGTCATTCAACTTAATGGACATTTTTGAGGCATCACAGAACTTTGTAATATTTTCAACTGCTGCGCCACCAGTTCATGCAGCGACAACTTTAAATAGAGGAACAAATCAAAAAGGAAAGGACATAAGTGAGTCATTAATTAGTTGTATGTTGCCTGATGCAAATTTGTGATTTGAGCTATTGGGTTATATAAATATAATTGACTTGACTTGCGGCAAAATCTTAAGGCCTAAAAGCCTAACAAAATTGTATGGCAAACATTGGAAAGCATATGCAAAGAGACACATTCACAACTGACTCTCAGTAACACTGACTGAAAGACACTTTATGGGAAATGTTTGTAACAACAGTACAACCTTGAGCCTCAAAAATGTTTTTACTGCTATCTGCAGTGAGGTTTTGATATTGATACTGCAAGTTTCTGCTTATATTTCAAAAAAGAATATTATGAAATGATTTTATAAAAGCTTAACATTTGCAAAGCTTTAGTATTATTGCAGGACCATTACAATGTAACATGTTGTTGTTACTTGAACCAGTTCCTGTATGTCTGTGCGGTGCTTCCTTTTATGGAAATTTGCCGCTTGATATTAACTGTGTCTAATAGTCCATATGCTAACTATGATTAAGCTCAGCAATAATATGGTGTGGCATAGCATAGCATTTCTGCTACTGTAGGTCTTCAGAAGGCCATGGCTAATGTTTGATGGTATTATCTTCCCTAACTGTAACTACATGATATGACTCAGGAACCAGTCCACAGTTATGCCTCATGTTGACTAAATAAACTCAGATCTTCTCGCTGGAAGACGAGGCTGATTTCCTCCCACGCACACTTGTATTTGTGCCAAGGTAGCCACTGACTTGTGCATGTTGCCTCAGTCACAAACAGTTGATGTGCAGCTCAGTAAGCGAGTTAATTTCTTGTTTTCCACCTGACAGAGCCGCGGGTAAACAAGCCTCCTGTTGCCGTAGTTTCCCCAAAGTTCCAAGAGATCTCCTTGCCAACCAGCTCCACGGTCATAGACGGCAGCCGTGAGTGTCCCACATGACACACACACATACTCAAACATCCTTAACACCAGCTAAAAAGAGAGGCTTTGTACCTAGAATATCTTCTCATGCTATCAAATGTATTTAACACCATTCCCCTGTGCCCCTCTTCTTCTATTCCCTTCCTCCTCTTCACAGAGAGCACCGATGATGACAAGGTGGTGGCGTGGCACTGGGAAGAGGTTAAAGGTCCCCTGAGGGAGGAGAAGGTCTCTGCGGACACCCCGGTCCTCACCCTCACCAGCCTGGTGCATGGGAACTACACATTCAGGTAGGGGTGGAGATGGATGACATTGTTTTAACTTTGAGAGGAGAGAGCTCAAGGTTTCAGGTGTATTTTTTTGATTAAATTGGCAATAAATATGTTACGAACATCCACTCAAGAGCCTCTAAAATGCGAATAAAAGAAACATCTCAGCATCTTGAATACTGGGCCCCATATCTCTATATATGTCTCTCATAATAATAACATTAAAGGCAGATGTCTGGCTTAAAGTAACTAAAATTCAAGTCAGAGACTTCTGTTTGCCATACAGTTTGTGTATTTAACCTAATGAACGTCCTTTCTCAGTTTGACAGTTACAGACTCAGACGGAGCCACAAGCTCGACACAGGCCACCCTGTCAGTCAACAAAGCCAAGGATTACCGGCCTGTGGCCAATGCTGGCCCTAACCAGGTTTGAAGTTTGCCATGGCTCTTAATGCACCAAACCACGTTTTTATAATCGTATGACTGTGAAGTAGGTTACTTAACTTTATTCATGAAACGAGTGCACTCCTCTTACTGCATCCAGGTCATCCAGTTGCCACGCAACTCCATCACTCTGTACGGCAACCAAAGCACAGACGACCATGATTCCCTGTCCTATGAGTGGTCCCTCAGCCCTGAGAGCAAAGACAAGGTGGTGGAGATGCAGGTGAGATACTCGAGGACGGTGCGCTTGATTTAATTCTCATGTTTCAGTTTATTTTTCCCTCATGGCTAACAGTGGCATCTTTTTGCGCTTTTTAGGGTGTACGGACGCCGATCCTGCAGCTGTCGGCTATGCAGGAGGGAGACTACACCTTCCAGCTGACCGTGACAGACTCGTCTGGACAGCAGGACACTGCGCAGGTCACCGTCATTGTGCAGCCAGGTAAATGGCTTGATAGCAAAACAGCTCCTGTTTATGCCACCTGAGCAGTTCTGAATAGTGTTTTCAGTGAAATGTTGAGAGGAATATTTGGTTTATCAGCTGCTGAGGGCATTAATTACAGCTCCTTACAACTGTCACTCTTTCCTTTTATTACGTCTATTCATTCAGCTGTTTGCGCTTAAACACCACTTGCCCTTACTCTCCCACAGGCTATATACAAATGTATAGATGAAATGTGAAGAGCATACTGAACGTCAGTACACACTGTAGCTGTATTTATACTTGCCCTCTAGAATGTGTGAAGCTGATGTCAGTACTTAGACTGCTGATAGGAAATTCTATTTGCTTTATGTTCGGTCACGAGTGTTTTGAGAGATGTAGAGGATAGACTGCAAACACACACTGGCCAGACAATTTTGCAGTGTTTGAACAGGACCTGTTATGTGAACACACATCCACCTGCCAGGTCAGACTAGGTCGACTCTTTGAGTAATAATATCTGAAAGAAAGTAGTAGTAGTAGTGTACAATAGAAATGATCATAGAACTGCTGATCTGAATACAGTTGTCGTTTTTGTCTCATAGTGGGAAGTTGTTAACTTAAAAAAATAATTTAAGAAGATTGTTGTTTACTTCTCACTCTTCTTTCTCACCTCTGAAATATTGGTCCATCTGTCAAACCATTGATTTGTCAGACACTTATCTGATTTGGATAAAAGCTGGAGAAATAATGCATGTTGACACAGTTGACCAAAGATTTAAGTTCAGAATTTCATAGTTTGAAAGGCCTTTAATGGACTATTGATTCCATTTTGTTGATAGTTGTGGGATAATGTGCTCTGTTAGCTTTCATTGGTTGTTGAAGAAATGATTCATGTGGTTTTCATTTAAGCTCAGAGGACAACAAGACACTTTTGACTGCCATTAGCCCACTAAGTACTCTATCTTTCATGTGGATTTTACAATGGAGATGTATTTTTAGTTTCCCTCTCACTCTCTGTCCTCCTAGAAAACAATAAGGCACCAGTAGCAGATGCAGGACCAGAGAAAGAGCTGACGCTGCCAGTTGATCGAACCACGCTGGATGGCAGCAAGAGCAGTGATGACCAGAAGATAGCCACCTACCACTGGAAACAAACCAAGTCAGTCAGACACATGTGCACACATCTGTGCAGACATCGATTTCAAAACAAACTGTTACACCTTATTGTTGTTGTTGTTTATACTTCTACAGTAAATGCTCCTTCACACTCTGTCTTTCTGTCCGTCTGTCCCTCCATCAGGGGTCGTGATGGTGTGAAGATTGAGAATGCGGACAGTGCTGTTGCCACGGTGACTGGTCTCGAGGTCGGCACGTACGAGTTCACCCTGACAGTAACTGATGAGAGGAAGCTGCAGAGTAGCGACACCGTCACGGTCATCGTCAGAGAAGGTTAGGAGATGTGTGTGTGTGTGTGGACTAATCCTTCTCTCTTTAGCATAATAGCTGTCTGCCTTTGGAGTCAGACAGGTGAGGATTATGGACATTATGAATTTACAATGAAGGAAGCATTACAAGTACATTTAAAGCAGAAGTCGTTCGGATCTCAGTATTTTTGTTGAAGATACGACAACAGGGAGTTTATATGTTCAGGGAATGTTTTTGAACTTGTTTAATGCACAGTGGAAGTAAATCCCTGTGGAAGTGTTTATTTTGGATCTCTTTTAGCTCAAGGCCACTCTCCCAAGAGTCCATAATATAATCACAATAAAAACATTTTCAGAAATACTGTACAAACACACACATGCACACACATACTCACTGAATATTCATATGATTATAAATACCTGCACACACAGACACACTTTGGTGATATGTAGTATTATTTTCTCTATTCCTCATGTCACCTTTATGTTTGTTTATCTTAATTACAGTTTGTTCTGAATGCTTATTGGCCTTTTAAATATTTCAATTTGTTCTGAAGGTTTATCGACCTTTTAAACTTTAGAAATTTTCCAAATTGCACAATTGAATGTTGTCTCACAAAAGGGCCATTCAATTATGTTGTGTGACTCAGAGGTTAATGTTAATAACAGGAAACAGCCCGTTCAACATAACAGTCGCACAACAATCACTGTATTTTTCTTCTAAATTTTCTGTTGGAAATCTTGCCAAAATCTTATGTGTCATAGTTATACGATAGTTACATACAACCTTTACTTCCTTTTGATAATTACAACATGTAATATGTAATCTTTACAGGTTTACAGGTTGTTGATCATGACACCTTGGCAACGGCATTTAAATGCAATTGAAAAGCACGAACTCCAATCAACCTCACATTGTCCTGTTGGATTGGGGGTCACTCCTACAAGACCAGAAACAAAACGTGTATATTAATCCAAAAAAGACAACAAGTGTGGGTTCCAATAAGAGAAACTCAAAAATATAAATAAGAAACCAAAGTATAAAAATATGCTGCAAAGACATAGACACCATGGAAATTTGTGGTGGCAAAGATATTTCTTTACATTAAAGCAACCTCTTGGGATAAAATGTCTCGTGTACCTTTTTAAAGTGTTCTGCAGGCACTTGAAAAACCCTGTTATGATGTTGCAAGATAATCATCAATCCACAATCTGTACAACCTGTAGTTGCAAAAGCTATAACAGGTATTACTGTGATCTAAACTGTACAAAACATTGGGGTCATTTTCTATAAGGTAGTTTTTCCTGTATTTGTCCTCCCTTGTAATTGATGTGGATGTAACAAGGACAACAAGCAAGAAACACTGACTTTTACTGTTCCCAGATCCACCTCAGTGAATGAACACACAGTATCTCTAATGTTTTTACCACCAGAACTGGACCAGCCGCCGGTAGCTCATGTGGTGTCGAGTCCACCCATCGCTCTGCCTGCCAGGACCGCCACTCTGGATGGATCTCACTCCACTGATGACAAAGGTGGAGTCAGCTACCTGTGGACCAGAGATGATAGCAGCCCTGCCGCTGGGGTGAGACTGGCTGTTGTAACGAGGCCTTTTACCGAATATTACAGATGATTTTTGTTTGCTCTCATCTAGTTTATAATAATTTATGATGAACCGAATATAAAACTAAAGGCAATTCCATCTCAAGACAAAGGTTATACATTCTATCTTCTTTTGTTTTAATAGGATGTACTGAACAACTCCGACCACCAGGCAGTGCTGTTTCTGGGAAACCTGGTGGAGGGGAAGTACAGCTTCACCCTGACTGTAACTGACAGTAAGGGACAGACCAACACTGACAGGGGAACAGTGGAAGTCAAATCAGGTAAAGTGACGCACAAACCTACAGTATACACACACACACACGAGACTTTCACTCTGATTAAAAACTGCTGCTGATGCTTTTGTGTCGTCTCTTTGTAGTTGTTTTGTGGTGCATTTTTTCCCCCTCATAATCATAATCATTTTGTTTGTGTTGCGATTTCACCGTATATGTTAAGAGAGAGAGAAGTGTTGTTTTATTACTCTTTCTATATTATTGTGTTTGCTCTTTCCACTGCCACACACTGAACATTTTCATGTGGTTATTGAAGGCTATTTTCAGGAAAAGTTGGGTATATCGAAAGTTACATTTCAGCATTTTTTCACATAATATCTCTTAGGATGTACTGGAGTTTCTTTTTGCCTTCAAACGAGTCCATGCATACAAATGGTTTCCACACAGCAGGAGACTCGATAACCAACAGCAGAAGGTTGAGCGGGTCAGTGTGCAGCATACGGTGAACAGAAACAAACGCAGCCAGAAACTAATCCGTCACTTGGTGCTCTGGCCTCTTTCCCAGATTACAGAGTGTCAGATGGATCCTGCAATCAGCCAGTTTCTCTCTCTGCTTGTTACTTTTTCTTTCCCATTCCTCTCCTCCCTACCCTTCCCCCCCCGTCCATGTCTCTTCTGTCTTTTTAATCTCCTTTCTCACCTTTTCTCTCTCTCTCTCTCTCTCTCTGTTTATCAGACATATGGGAGCGTGACCTGGTGGAGTTGGTGCTGGAGGTCTCTGTATCTCAGGTCTCCCACCGTCAGCGTGACATGCTGCTGCGCCAGGTCGGGGTCTTACTGGGCGTGCTCGACAGTGACATCATTGTGCGAGAGATCAGTGCGTTTAATGAGCACAGGTGAGTCTTTCTGCAATTTTTTGACTGGTTGATTTTAGTTTTATTTCTGTCTGTCTGTCTGACAGACTGTCTTTTCTCATATTTTCCTCGAGCTCACAGACTTTTATTATAACCCCGACTTGACTTTTCAAGTGTGAATGAGTGGTGATTTGGCATCATTATATAAGTAAGCATTTTTCACTTCTCACTCCCTCCTCAGCACCCGTTTGGTCTTCCTGGTGTCAGGCGGTCCAGGGCGCCCTCCTCTGTCTGGCCACAGCGTTGCACTTGGCCTCCGCAACAAGCTGCGCAAACAGAAGAATGACTTTCTCATCTATAAGGCCAGACGAGTGGATACAGTCAGTGAGTACATGACAGACGTAGTTTGTAAGAGACACACACAACTGAGGAAAAACAGTCAAGAGAAAGAACATATACTTTGTGAGCAGAATTAAGTGGTACTATGATGAACATGAATTAAGATGGAATTAAATTGTATATATTAGTTCACAAGCATTTTAAGACAGGTTTCATGTTTTTACTTGTTGTTCACTTGCAGCCAGAAGCCACAGGCAGGTTATAGAGGTGAAGAGGTCAAAGCAGCTCTGTTCCTAAGATAATGGTCAGATGATGACAGGGATTGATATGACTCGAGTTATATCCTTCTTGACTCTTTTCCCTTGCCTCTGTGGTGCAACCTGTACACTGTTATCTTATTCAATGCACCCATGGTGTGTTGTTGCTCCTTAGTTCTCTCAGTCTGCTTTCTGTCATGTAATGTTGGATGTTAAAGCTCTACTTTAATGTCGACCGTACTTTCTGTCGTTCTCGTCCCCCAGTCTGCCAGCTGAACTGCTCGGGTCACGGCGAGTGTGACTCGTTCACACGGAGCTGTGTCTGCCACCCTTTCTGGATGGAGAACTTCATCAGAGCGCAGCTTGGAGATGCAGAGAGCAATTGTGGTGAGATGAGATGAATCTTAATTTAATATTTTAGTAGGTTAGTGCATCGGATGTAATGTAGCTCTACGATAGAACTCATGTGGCTTTAATCTCCTCACATATTCAAGTTCCACGTATTCCATTACATACTTTGCTTTTGTGTCTAACTAAATGTTCTGTTTTCAGAGTGGAGCGTACTCTACGTGACTATAGCATCCTTTATGATTGTGGTTGCTATAGCAACAGTTGTCTGGGGGATGGTGTGTTGCTGCAACAGGTGAGCACTATTTCTAAAATATCAAATATTATTATGATTATTACTAAATGTCTTTGGACACAAAGTATATGCATAATTTCTGAAACTGTTGGAATTGTTTTTTTTAACTATTTATTGTCTTTTTGTACAAATATAGTAATAACGTGCAGTACATACAAACCTCTACTCACATATACACACACACACATATGTACAGTATGATAATAATAATGTAAAACGGCATACAATAAATTAAGAAAAAGGAGAAAATAAAGGTCATAGCACGTGTTTACATATGACATAAACTGGGTCAAAATAAAAAAACATAAGTATCAATTTCCAGTGTGTCGTGATTGTATTTGACCCTCTTCTTTAACTACTGCTGCACCAACCGATGATATCTGGTGTGTTTTTGTTTTCCTGAAAGACGTAAGAGCAAAGTGCGCAGAAGCAAAAGCAGGTATAAAATACTAGAAGCTGATGAGCAAGACAGTTTGGAGCTACAACCACCAAGAGCTGGTAAGACACACACACACACACACACACACACACACACACACACTATCACCATCACCATCACCATCACCGCACACTGTACTTTAAATAAAGGCTTTGATAAAATATTCTGCTCAGTCCAGGTTTGACACATCATGCTGTTTCTTTCTCTTCTCCTACCAGCCCGCATGAAGCCAGTGCCCGCTCCCACCTCCTCCGCCCTCATGCACTCGGACTCTGACCTGGACAGCGATGATGGGCAGGGCGGGGTCCCGTGGACGGAGCAGGAGCGCGGGCATCTACTGCGGCCCCAGAACGGCTCCCTGAGGAACGGACAGGGGCCGACGAGGGGCAAAAAGCAAAGGGAAGAGCTGCTATAGCAAGGGAGGAGGGGGGAGCTCGCTGCTGCCCTCACACACACATGCACACACCCCCTCTGGTCCTCACTCTTCCTGTTTCTCTTTTGTTGTTGTTCAACACAAAAACCTCACACACACCTCTCATCCATGAAGACAGACTGTGTGATACCTGGATTTAGGAAGAGGAAGAGAGGAAAAACATGCTGGAAACATGTTGTCCTACTGTCACAGGAAAAAACACCACTGTACTGAAATGTCCCTGCTCTCACACTGAGCCAATATGGAGGGGGAAAAACTTACCATTTCGTTGAGAACTAGGGGTGAGCACTGTGTGAATGGTATAAAACTATAACGTAAACCCCTTTTATTTAACACGGTGACATAAAGAATGTACTGTTGCCCCTCTTACTGACGTTGGTTAGAGACTGTGGGAGAGGAAGTAGCCTGAGTGACTTTCTGGATTAAAAAAAACAAAAACAAAAAAGCTTCAATGACACGAAAACCAGCCACTTGACACGCTCACACCTTGCCTCTTGTAGACACGCATGTACGCACACAAAGAAGTCGTATTCACACTGTTCCAGGTCAACCTGATGCTACCAAACACTGCCATGTTAAAACCAATGGTTCACTCTGCTCTGAGGCCAACACGGTGACTCTTTTGGAAAGAAAAAACGCAACCAAAATAGAGCTACCAACAGCAACGGACCCTCCTCCAAATACAAAAACAATGTGCATGAAGAGTGTCAGAGCAGTTCTGGTACAATTTGATACTGGAACGATCGCCTGCATGTCTGTATGTTGGGTGTATGTGTGGATTTTTTTTTTTTCTGGCTGCTGAGCCAAAAGATGTTTCTTCAGAGCAGTTTGTATGTTTTTATGTCTGTTATTAACCCCTGAAAGAGTCACAATGTTGTCAGTTGTGTCAGTCAGGAAAATAAAACACAGTGCTTCTCTGTGGATTAAGTCGCTGGAACACACACTGGAATACACAGCGTTAACGAGTTTGGTCTCGACGGAGACGTTAATGAGGAGAAGTTCACAACACAACTGGACACTGCTTCCTCACTCACCTCAATACTCATTAATGTAACGACTGCTTGAACCATGAAGACCACTTAGGGTTTTTTTTGTTTGTTTTTTAAAAAACCTTTTAGGCTGTGATTAGATGTCGATGCACTTTGATTTTATGTCTGTCAGCTTCAGTCTCATTTTGTCTCTTGTTGGTTAGAAGAGGGAGATCTGTGATGGTTAAAGTTGGAAGGTTCAGCCATAAACAGAACTCAAAACGCTAAATTTCATGACTTTATAGATCAAAAGGAAAAGGAAATATTTTTTCTGTGCAATTTCAGCAACCGATTATAATCTGTTTGGCTCCACATTTAGCCCAATATTCAATTAATTCAGTTTGGGGATTATAAAATTACGTTAAAAAAAACAAACAAAGGGAAATTTGTATGAGTGGCATGATCAAGGCAGAAATTAAAACAGGCATCACTAAACTTCCAGTAGGGCTGAACGTGAGCTGGATGTCCAGAATGACCTGAGACTGTGTTCTTCTTCTGGGCTGGTCGGCGCTGAGGCAAACCTTTTAACCAAATGACTCTTCCCTGCAACAGCTCAGTGTGTGAAGGCTTTGCATGTGAAACTGGCCTGTGAGTCACTTTTTCTTTGGTTGTTGAATGCTAAAAGGGTATGCCGTTGAGACAGTTCAACTTGTACTCTGCGTGAAATGAGCAATCATTTAAACATTTTGCAAAAAAAAAAGAAAGAAAAATGTCTATTTGTTACTGTTAAGTCATCTCATGCTGATGTCAGTTCTGCTTCATCAGGCCAGGACAGACAGTTTTAAAATATGTGTATTTCATTTAGACTTTCTTAAATTATCCGGCCATCTTTTGCCAACTTGTGTGAGGCAAATTAAAATCAAGTGCACCGAAGTGCCAACTCTGTAAAATGTCATCTTTTGAACACTTCAAAATAATGTCATATTCTTCCCATGTTTTTTTTGCACATCATAGGAAATGGCTTTTGGAGTAATTGATTCACTCTCATTTCGTGTTTATCTGTGTTCCTCCAAAACAATACAAAATTCAGCCTTTATTCTGCTACATGTACAACATTTAGGATTTATAGAAGTAAGTGAATTGACCTCGACTGATGGGAGTCCACTGTGAAGGCAGACAGAGAAAAAGGGGAGCAACTGTTAAATGAAGGCAGTTTAATTTAAGATGTTTTAGATACGGTTTTTAGTGAAGGATTACCCCCCTTCTTTCCTTCTGTGTGACCAGACCTGATGCAACTGGATAATCTGTAAAGTAAAAATAAAATGTTTCAGTTTGTTCTTGAGTTTTCTGAGAGATGTGTGCTTGTTTCAAAAACTGTGATGAAAGCATTTCTTCCTATTTATTCTGTTTGTCCTTAATCTCCCAGCCTGCACAGGTCAAACAAAAAGGACCATGTGATGTGACACTGGGGCTCCACCAAAGGCTTTTTAAGGTCCTGTAACGCTTGACATACTCAAGAACTGTAGACTATGAAGTTACAGTGGAAGCCTGAAATGCAAGATTGGCTGAGGACATAATTACAAGTTAATGTTTTGTCCCAAGGAAGATTCTTTCTCTCACCAGCCTTGACTGGAGGATGATGCATTGTTTGTTAATGTATTTGCTCCATTTTCAATATTTCATGCCAAATGTATCCTGGTACTGTAAGGGCATCATTTTCTGCACTGACCCTGATATAAGCCATCATCACATTCACACGTCTCCCTCATAGTCTCATTGACTTTTAGAAGCCCATTAACTCTTAACATGCTTGTCCTTTGCTGCTCCATTAACACAGTGTGTGAGATGATGGCGTCCATAACAATTGATGATGGACGCAGAGGTCAGTAAACACGATCTATGGGTGACGAAGATACCACAAGTTAGATGTTAGTTTACACTTTTTTTTTGTAATCTCTGCTAAAGGTCTATTTATTCCTCCTTTCCAACTAACTGTAATATCACTTTTTCTTATAGTATATGAAAAACCTAAAGTAGGGCTGTAACAATCAGTCTATTGCTGAACGCCTGAGAAATATTGTTAACAATTTGCTTCTTAAAATGTGAAGATTTGCTGCTTTTCTCTGTTTTATATCATTTAGTATCTTTGGGTTTAAGATTGTTGGCTGGAGAAAAGAAGCGTTTTGAAGACGTCAACTCGGGCTCTGGGAAATTGTGATGGGCACTTTTATCTGACATTTTACAGAATAAATGATTATTTTTCAGTTTATTTTAATATGATAACAATTGTTAATTGCATTCACAAAGCGTGAGTGCAGAATAAATCAATTTTGAGCATGGAAAGCGCCTTTAATCTTGCTTGCTTGCAGATTGGCACTGTTATGTACATATGTTCTGCATGTGTGACTGCTTTTGAACATTAAATTCATGGGGAGAAAGACTGAAACTCCAGTTTACTGAGTGTAGTCATGTGCACCTGAGGCCAGGACAGCTCTGCAGACATGTTGAAGCACGACAGAGCACAAGAAACATGCAACACTGAGATGCTCCCTCCTGTATTTATGGATATACAGTCTTTATGATATGTGACTTTTCTTCTAGAGGTATTAGAGAGTTCTTTTAAATAGAATGAATGTCATTATGACATATCTCTGATGCATGCATAAGAGGAAGGAAAGCGGTGGTTTTATCTTTTTCCCCCCCTCTTATATTACTGCTGCCCTCTGCCTCTCACACGCCTTATATGGGAAAGGAATTAGTTGCGCGAACAAGGGCGGAAACGCGGCGCGGTGACAGCTGGGTAAATTCACCGACATACAGGAAGAAAACGACGAAGCACAGTCTGCCTTGCGAGCCTGCACAGTGCACACTCCCACGGCGGAATTGACAGCGATATAAAAGACCAAATCACTGCTTCACCAGTTTAGCAGGTAAGCGGCATGCACTTGTTGAGATTCGCTGTTTGTCGCGCATTTAACGGTTTCGCTATAGCGTAAAAATGAAGCGAAATAGACAACAACCCGTCCGTCAGCAGGTCTCCCTTGCCGCGGCATCGAATCATTCAGAAATTATTTATTGAAATCGGTGTGATGCTAACACACCCGGCTAGCCGATGTTAGCCGCAAAATCTGACGCGTAACCGTTGACTGACACAGATTTTTAAACGTCTTCAACCGTCCGTTAATTCCAGACTTCTTCTTTCTATGACGAGCGACGCTGAAATGTGGAAACTTCTTTTTTTCTCCTGCAGACTATGGCAACATTAGCTAACACAGGGAGGGGTGTGTGAGAGGAAAAAAAAAATCCAGGAAATGCCGAAACAGACAGCAGACACTCAACAACAGGGAGGGAGGAAAATAACAGACGCCAACTAATTCTGTATACGCGTTTAACTCCAATTTAGCTTAATGTCTTTGTCAAACAGAAACGTTTCGGCAGGAGTTAATGTTAGCTAGCTCTTTCATTGTCGCCGATGGTGTTTTGACACATTTCGTATGCCCTGCAGACTGTTTCCTCGCCGATGAAGCGTCTAGAACAAGTTAACGTTGTTTAGGGAAACGTGTGTTGACTTTGAGAAAACTCAAATCTGTCAAAAATCTCTCATCGCTCCTCATATTTCATCGAGGCTTTCCTTGTAGATGACGGCTTGTGGGCGAGGGGAGACAGAACTAGACGGGGACACAGAATTCCGCACGACACCCACCAGCTCTGCTAGCTTTAGCTTTAGCCTTAGCTAGCATCCTTTTCCCGTTGTGATCGCATTAACATCAGCGGCTTGAACTTGATTTGTTGGAGCCTTGAGGAGGACTGTTTTAGTAAGGTTAGAGCTCACCGCCATTGCTTTGGCCTACTTCTGCCTCTGCGACAAAGACGAGATGATGTTTGTTTTTGTTTTATCCAAAGAAAATAGTTTAAGCACACACGCTGAGTTGGACGCTCCCTTCTTTATGTCTGAATGTCTGGCCCCCAGGCAGAAAGGCACAAACCCTCACACAGGCCTAACCTACTTCACTGCCCCTGCATGCTGATGCTGCTTTATGCAGAACATATTTGAGGAAGACCGTCAAGATCTGTAATGCAGAGGAGGTGAATGTAATTAAGATGTAAATACATCTTTCTATAGATGAGAGGATATTGTCTTTATATATATTCAAACTCCTTTTGGCGAGTTTAAAAAAAACTTGGCACACACCCTTCTGAAGAACTGAGTGCACATACCTTTACTTCATAGTTTATCACACCTTTTGTAAAATGCAGATGTTGCACTGTGGTACTTTTTGAAGTAAATATCAGTTTAAGAATATTTAAAAGGATAAGGCTGGTGATATTCTCCATGTCAACAAATCCCATGAAATACCAAACAATGCCTGTTTCTCAATACTGTTCTGACTTTCCTGCCATGTCTGTGGCACAAAACAAGTTACAAATGAATAGTTTAATTTTTAATAATTTCCTATAATAGCCGGGCACTGAATTTATTAGCTACTGTTACTCAAACAGAAGTAATTAGTTTATTTATTGGGAACTATTATCATCAGCTGTTTTGACTACAACAATATGCTGTATGTGGGATTTACTGAAAACTACTGTGCCAATGTTTGTTGTTATGAAGGAACATGTCACCCAGTTGGACAACAACGGAGAACTGTCACCAGGCTTATCTGTAACTAGCTTAAGTTCTAGTTAAAAGGTTGCTACAGACTTGGGTTCCTCCACCTCTGAAACCCCAGTTCTGGCTGTCTTGCCTTTTATAGTGCTTGAATCTAAGGAAAATGTTATGAAAGGCATGTTTCCCTGGCTTGAGTCATTGCTATATCTGCCCTCGCGTCTCTGGAAAGTTCTTTCTACTTCCATGACCGTGGAGTTTTCTTGATGGTCATTACTTGGCTTGAACATATGCGGTCACTTTACTTAAGTGCACTTTAGGAAATGTTGTGCAGCATCTAAACTGATGTTGCAGAAAATCCAGTAAGCAGGAACGACACTTATCAGAAGTTTGTTTGTGTTGTTATAAACAGTACAGTTTGTCATCTACAGTACTTTTGTTTTTAAGCAGCTCACACATTTATGGATTTTTGGTGTGTATTACACCCACATACACCTTTTAGGGACCACTCCCTTCCTCTATTGCTGGTGAGTCATCTCTCAGCTGAAACCAGGAAATGTGACGGTTGAACTCTGCAGGTATATAACGTACATGCTGCTGTGGCCCTGAACATTTAGGTCAAGGGTAGTAGAGGTGTGTGTCCTGCTATGGCCTAATTTTATGTCCGCACATTGTGGAGAAATTAATTTTACAACTCTTTGTGAATGAGTGAGGCAGAAAAGGGGAAGCTGAGGCATTGTGAAATGGGACCAACATGTCTGCTTTAAGAGTAGTACTTTAATGGCCATCATGAGTCTTTCAAAATATTTTCTTTTGTTTTTGAATGTGCCACCTCTCCTGCAGTAGCGTCAAATTTTTGGGTTATAGTAATATATAATGCTGCTTATTCACTGCGCTATTGATATGACTTAACTTAACAGCCTGCCTCACCCTGCTTTAGGGTACCAGTATCCTGCTTACAACATGATTAATATTGGCATCAGTAGAAACGTTTGAGGAAGTATCTCTTCAAGGTTTGAACTTGAATAAGTTCAGATTTAAAGATTTAATGCCAGTCCAGACCTGTATCGCTCGAAATGTTTTGATTCTACTGAGACTTGGTAATGATACTTTTTTTTTTAAATAACTTATTTTGAGAAAGATAAACTTTTTTTCTACAACAACTTTCCCTAAATACAATTAAATAAATTTAAAAAAGCCTTTTGTTTCTTTCGCAAAAAGCATCAAATGAAACAGAGTAATTTTTTTTTGTGATTTTTAAATCAGGCACTGTCTGATCAAATGGTAAAGAAACAAGATTATGAAGTTGACGACACATTTTGGTACCAAAGGCTGGCATTGGTACATATGCGGTCTAGCTTCATCCATCACAGCCAAAAATGTAAAGCGCTCTGTCAGTCATTAGATGTCCAAAGATTTAGTCTCTCTGTAGTGAAAGTGAGACGTAGCGGCAGGTTTATCTTGCGTGGACTCATTAGTGAGAGTGGTCCGTGTGCCTCCATTCACTGTCAGCCAGGTGTAAGTACCTGAGACTGGAAACACACTCAGAAGAAGGCAGTGCCGGGTTACAGCCATCTTATGTAATGTTAGCCTTTTTCATTAGTTGTGTGTAAGTGTAAGCTTATGCTAGACTTGGATTGAAGTTGGTTAATCTTGTACTTAAAGGGGTCGGTTAGGAGAATCAGTTTGCATGTTGGCACACCGACTATAGAGACTATATTTAGACTGTAGCTGCTGTCCTTAAAGTTTGGCATTGTTTTGTTGTGAAACATACAAACATCTGAAAACAGCATAGTTGGGATAACAGGTCTGCACTCTGCAGAGAGTCTGCAGTAACTGCTAATGATCTACATACCTTTACTCAGCAAGTCCTGACCTGCTTACCAGCAGACTCATTCTTCTTCTTTTGTTACTCAACCAGCCTTTCAAGTATGCCTTTTTTGGGTGTATTTATTCAAAGTCTGCATACTCTTTTAGTTCCATGTGAATCCCAGAGTGTGTAGTTTCTTAAGTTTCCTCTACATGCTGCGTGATAACTGTGACCTTGCAGGTTAATATCCGTGCGAGATTGTCTGATAAATCAGCAGTTCTCAACGTGTGCAGGGTCACAAGATGAGTACCAGGATAGAAAAGCAGAGAGAAAAGACATATTTCTGCCACACAGACACATTTGTTGTTGTTTGTTCATATGAATTACTGGATAATTGTACCTATCTAGACAAAAAAAAACTGAGTCAGAACCCACTGATGTGAAAATGCTGATGAGGGATCAGAAGTAGTTTTTAATAGGCCGCAAGCCAAAAAGGTTGGGAACATCTGTAATAAAGTCTGAGCTGCGACGATTAGACAATTAACCGATCACTCGATCAATAGAATATGAATCTGCGACTATTTTGATAATCCAGTAATCTTTTGCAGGCAGTTGCACATACTTCTACCAAACCTTGTAGGACTAAATCAACCAAGGAATCAGGATCCAGAGCACTGCTGTTTGTTATCCTACCAAAGCGGCACATTTTCACTCCACCTTGTGTCTCAGAGGAGTAATTCAGTCCCCAATTAGAAGACTGCCAGAACAGAAAGTATCACTGTGCCTCGATGAATAAAAACAGCCGTCCTCACAACAAATATAAACACACAAAAAGATAATTTATGATATATTAATTTATATGGGGGAGGGGGCAGTAAACCTTCTAGCTCATGCTTACATTGTTTGCACCCTCCTTCATGGCTTTCTCCATCTCACAGGTATGGCTGAGTTGGCGAGTCTGGTGCAGCGGCTGGAGGTGGCGGTGGGTCGCCTGGAGTCCATGTCAGCCCCTGGAGGCAGCGCTGGAGATTCTGCTGGGGGAGGTAAATGATGAATGAAGTATCAACATTGTGGAATAATTCCATTTATCGTGGATAAGGTGTCTCTGAGTGAGATATACTAGTCTATAAAAATGATTTGTATTTACATGTAGATACCAGACCTGACCCGTGACCTCCTATCTGGCAATAAAGTGTGATGAGTTGCATCTTTTTCTTCTTCTTTTCAGCAACATTGCCAGTAAAAATATTTCCTCATCAAGCAACTGTAAACTCTTTTAGTGATGCACCTTTAAACCGTCCACCTGCTGTGTTGACACTCCAAAATCTGACAGCCTACCAGCTTTTTAAAAATGTTATCCGTTGCTTAGCAATGGATGTGCTGCAGTTAGGGAGCTGCATTTTTCACTGGAAATTACAGTTGTTATCCCCCTCATAAAGTGCTCAGTAGGTGTTGCTTGCATATACTAAATAATTACAGATTTGATATAAATCTCATGATCGTGATGATGTGCTTCAGTCTTTGCCACTTTAATTAATGACTCAAACTCCTTTGGAGTTGATTTAATTTTCCACTGTACTTTACATTTTAACTATTATTTCTTTATATATTCTTTTGTCTATTTTTTTATATTGTTTTATTTTCCACATCACGGTCTTTTTAAATGCGTATTTATGTCCTGTGTTTTTCTTCTCTGTAGCTGTATCTGTGTACGTCGAGGCCTTTGACGAGATCGTCAGCGGCCCTGTGGCCCAGTACGTCGCCCTCAGCCAGAAGATCGGGGGTGATGTCCAGAAACATGTAAGTTACGGCTGAGATGCTGAACAGTGTTAAATACAGTCAGTTCTGTTAGTTATCTCACTCTGATACACCACCAGAAAAATCAGTCAGTGTTTTTATGTCTTAAATATTTTTAGCAGTTATGGTATAAAAATTACTAAACTTGACCAGACTTGAATCTCTCTTGAGGCATAAAAATGCATTCTGAAATCCAAAGTAAGTGTAGTGTGGTTTGTTTTGTTAAATATGTTAAGTAATAACTGAAAGCACCATGATGACCGTTTGTTCTCCGCATATTTCTGAACTACATTCCCTCTCTCTTCTCTTTCAGGCAGAAATGATGAAGGAGGCTTTCGCCTGCGAGAGAAACCTCCTCACAACAGCCTCCTCCTCCCAGAGGCCCTCTGATGTGAGTTAAACACACTTCCTAATTGCTCAGTCAGTTAATGTCTCAGTTAAGTGAAAAGTATTGATCAATCGGTCTGAACAATTAGTCTAATTCATCATGCTCTCCTCTTGTCAAACACTGCTGCAGCTTCAGTCTCATGTACAGGTTCTCTGTCATGGTGTCATTACAGTAGATGGAAATAGATGCATGTATTGTACATGATGAGCGGTGTCATGCTGTAATTATATTCTCCATGGAAATACATTCTTCCATTAACATTAATGGAAGGGTTCAGCAATTAGTAGGTTCAATTAACTGGTTGGCAGGTCTGTTTGTTTTAAATATGGTCTTTGGATTTGGTTTTAGGGTTGTAAATGATTTTGAAACAAATGACTCTCATACACAAATGTTTGTCTTATGTTATACTACGAGGCTGTAGTGTATAGTATAAACAGTGGCCTGCTTCATGTACTGTTGTTGACACAGATCTGCTCCCGTTAAATCAAAACTGCATTTGAATTCAAAGGTTTTTTATTTTTTTTTATTTAACTGAATTGGATTGTAGTCTTTATTAAACTTAATTTCAGCGCCTCCTCAAACAGAACGAGGAACAGTAGCCACACTTTGCATGCTTCCGTATTAGATGCTATTGAGACTTGTATGAGCCTTGTGTTGACGTTATCATCTACAGTAGATTTATGAAAATTGTGTCAAACTTCTGCTAACGTTGGTAGGTCAAATGATTTTGTTCGAGGGCCAGATTTGTACTGTAATACCTAGAGTTACAGCCAGGTAACTTTTATTTTGCATTGCGTCATTATTTAATAAGAGACTACTGCCAAGCAGTCATCATGGTGAGCAGATCAGTGGAGATGTTTCTGAAAAGAAGTCTTGTAAGAGAAAATACAAGCAGCCCAAGTCCAGTTAAAGTTCTTGTCGCGTCCCTTTAATGGGTATGTCCCCCCATAACCATTAAAGCTTCGCATTACAACTACAAATCCAGCTTTAGTCAAAGACATGCCACGCTGAAAATGAAAGAAATGGAGATTTGCAAGAAAACATGATTTTAAACTACAAATTATATTTTGTAATAGAACTTTTTTCTACACAAAAGGTTACCAGATTGAAGGAAAAAATATTAGACACTGTATGAGTGAAAAGTATTTATTTATTTTTTCACTGAATTCTTGTGTCGTCTCTTTCCCGTTCAGGCAGTTCTGACGACTCTCCTGCAGCCGGTGTCCAAAGCGATCCTGCAGGTGCAGACGTTTCGCGAGCACAACCGCACCTCAGCGCTTTTCAACCATCTCTCTGCTGTGAGCGAGAGCGTGCCTGCCCTCGGCTGGGTCGCCATGGTGAGACTGTCTGTGTGTGTCTGTGTGTGTGTCTGTGTGTGTGTCTGTGTGTGTGTCTGTGTGTGTGTCTGTGTGTGTCTGTGTGTGTGAATAACTGTGTAATAGCCGGAAACAGGCCACTCTTTGATTCTGTCATCACTGTCTGGTGAACAACAGTTTCTTGGCTGACACAAGGCCACCAGCAACAGAGCTTCACTGTTACAGTTTATATTATTAACTCTAAATGATGTGTTGTTGTTGTTTTGACTCTTATGAATAATACATCAGCTTTTCAAATACACATAATGGATGCATTCATTCTTTGTATGCCTACTCTAGTATCTTGAAGATCTCATCCAAACAGCCTGTGAAGTGAATTTATTACTTTTATGGCTCATTTGATAATGCAGTACGCTGTTTAAAGAAATATTTCTACATTTCTACCGTTTCTTTCTCAGAGTTACATGATTTATATTCATATTCATGTTTGTACGCTAAATATAAAGCTAGAGCAGCGAGCCTGGCTCTGTCCAAAGGTAACAGAACCTGCCCACCAGTATCTCTAAAAGGCACTAATTAACTAACTCTATGTCTTGTATGTTTAATTTGTAAAAAACCAAAGTGCAAAGGAGAATTCTGTTGCTTTAACAGAACCAGCTAGCTGTTTCCCCCTGCTTCCAATCTTTATGCTAAGCTAAGCTAACTGTTGATTGGCTGTAGATTCATGTTTAGCGTACTGACATTAGAGTGGTATCGATCTTCTAATCTAATTATCGGTAAGTGTATTACCCAAAATGTAGAACTATTATTTAATCTCAGTTTACATGTGGATACATTTGTGTTTTACCTTTTTCCTTTGTGCCCCAGGCTCCTAAACCGTGCCCCTATGTTAAAGAGATGCAGGATGCAGCCATGTTTTACACCAACCGTGTGCTCAAGGAGTTCAAGGAAAAGTAAGTAAAGCTTCATTATATTGCGTTTCCTACTTCGCCTGCAGCCGTAAAACTGTCCACTCACTAATTTTAAGATGTAACGCAACAATCCAGTCTGCTTCGTTTTGCAATTTGTTCTTGTTTTTTTCTTTTTTAAACTGCGTCATTTGTTTTTGAAATGTTGTAACATCTGATAACTAAAAGGGTCAGATGAACTTTAATATGCAGCCAGGCAGTTTGCTCAACCCATCTGTCTTCCATCTTTCCTTCCTCTAGGCTCTTTTTTTTTTTCTTTCTTTTTTTCACTGAGTCAGCATTGCCACACGACTGGCTGACGCATGCTGGTGATAGACTTCCTGTATTTAGACCCGAAATCAAAGCTTTTGTGTTTATGAGCCGACTTGAGTTACAGTCGAGTTAGAAGGTAGAAGTTATTCAGGTCAAGATCAGCCTTTGTCTGCTTTTTATTGCACAGAAACACAGTTTTTATTCAAGCGTCAGTGAGCCCTCTGCAGAGTTGAATGCAAAACAGTAAAATGTTGTATACAAATACAGTGTGAGATCTGTGCTCAGTGGTTAATGTGGGTTAGACAAAGGTCTATGTTATCATGCGTCGTCTGTTCCTGTGGCATGCAGTGAAAAGATTTGAATGTGGAAAGATGAACAATAGACGATCCTGTTTCCATCTCTTCCTCACAGGGACAAGGCACATGCGGACTGGGTGAAGGCCCTCGTCTCCATCTGGACTGAGATGCAAGACTACATCAAAAAGCACCACACCACCGGACTCACCTGGAGCAAGACTGTGAGTCTTCTAAGAAATCCTCTCTTAAGAAAAGTTATTTGCTGAGTGTGAAGAATAAGCTGTGACACTACACGGCTTCAGTTACAGCATTTCTAATTTTCTGTCCACCTCAGGGTCCCATAGCTGCAGCCTCTGCAGCTCCCCCCCCTGCTCCTGCTGGTGGATGTCCTCCCCCACCTCCCCCTGGACCTCCTCCTCCCCCCATGGACTTGAGCGGACCCTCTGGTGGCGGCGGTGGCGATGCTGACAATCGGAACGCTTTGTTCGCCGCCATCAACAAGGGATCGGACATCACCCGGGGTAGGTGGTGTCAGGGACCAGCGTCTGATCATTTTCATACTTTCTGTCTGTTCTGTTCGTAGTTTAGATGCACAAGACTTTGGGTGTAAAAGTGAGATCAGACAGAAAGCAAAGTGAATTTAAATGCTTAATTTGTGCAAATTTGACTGCTGCACCGTTTATGTTTATCCACCCCAAACAGCCAGCGGACCAACTGTATGTTAGATAAAAGCTAGCTAGTAACAGATGTACCGGCCGAGTCTGTAGTGGAGCGTTTGTGTTCAGCTCATGCTCTGAACTCACCAGGGACTATTTTCCTCTGGCCTCTGTATGTTTTCATAGTTGATTCACAAAACCATGTGATGCGCCCACATTTTTGCCTTCAAGTGAAAATATTTTCAACTCGCGCAGACGTGTCGTCGCGTCAGTTTGCGCCGCCCCGGGTGAACTTTAGAGGCAGCGTTGTTGCAGTAACATTTACAGATATGATTTCATTATACGTATGTGAAGTTCATTACAAAAGAGAGGCTTCACTATGTTCAGGTTATTAAAAAGATGCATTTCACCACAACATGTAGCACGAAAGACACCTTCTCCTAAACTTAAATCTATATATTTCCTAATTGTCAATAAATCCCATGAAAAAAAGCCCAAAACAATGAATTTCTACCACTAATAAGTATCGTCTGTGATTCCAAAGCCTCTCCTCCGTTTCCATGAACTCACTGCAGTTTATTTTGAATCCAATCAACATGTTATACTGTGGGACTTACGTTTTTCCCTCTCTCCTCGACTTCTCCAGGCCTGAAGCATGTGGGCGACAATGACAAGACCCACAAGAATCCTGCCCTGAGGGGTCAGGGTGCTCCAGTACGTACCGGACCCAAACCTTTCGCTTCCCCCACTCCCCGACCTGCTGCGTCTGCCACCCCGACCCGCACGCTGCCCCCTGTGTTTGAGCGGGACGGGAAGAAGTGGAAAGTGGTAAGTTTGTGGGTTCACTCTCACTAAAAAGTTACCCAAGAAATTACAGCCAATCCAACTGAGTTTCTTTTAATTTGTAGTTTGTTATCCCTGTAAAGGGGAAGACATTAACTAAAGGAGGGGGCCAGATTAACTGGAGTAGACTTGATGTTTTTGTTGATGGTTTATGCAACAGGCTGTCAGACGACCAGAATGAGTAATTGGACCAGAATTAAATAGATTATTTTTTTAATAGTAACTCTGTTGTTCCATCCTGCTTTAATCTCATATCGTCTCATCAACTCGTTCGCTCTATTTTCTCGTTCACTCTTGTTTACTTTTTTTCCCTTCTTGCTGCCTGCAGGAGAACCAAGAGGGAGTGCAGGACCTGGTGATCAAAGACACTGAGCTGAAACAAGTGGTTTATGCTTATAAGTGTAACAAGAGCACCCTGCAGGTCAATGGCAAAATCAACTCCATCACTGTAGGTAAGAAAAAAGAACTAAAATCTGAACAAACAGACATGATACATTATTGTTTTTCTTCCAGATTAGATTCAGTGTGACTTACATTTTCCTGAGGATATCAGCATCTCTGATGTGCATAGAAAATAATAACTTCAGAACCTGCCTGAGAATCATCACGATTTAACGTCTTCTTCACTATCAAAGTAATCCAGTGATAGTTTTGTCTGTACATCCATGGGTACATTGCAAACAGGAAGTGCTTATAGCTGATTCGTTTTTGCAGTGTAATCATATATAGACAAAAAAACTGGCTGAAGCCATGGCAACGTTATACTTCCTGCTGACATCCTCCAAAACTTAAAGCACAAATATCCCCCAAATGAAAATATGAGCGACAAAATCCTTTATGGTTCTTATATTCCTGCAACACTGATGCTCTCCTCTATCCATTCATATCGAGATATTTGCCCTGTGCTGAAACCTGTGGACATTTTAGACAAAAAAAGAATTCAGTGGTGGTTTTTCCATACGTGACATGCATACTTTGTGTTTTGTTTCTCTTCATCAGACAACTGTAACAAAATGGGCCTGGTGTTTGATCATGTCGTGGGCATCGTAGATATCATCAACTGCAAGGATGTCAAGGTCCAGGTGTGTAATAACAAAATGCTGTTTTTAAAGAGACTTTAAGAGACACAAGGGATCCTCTGTGGCTCAGCAGACTGCAGTGAGATGTTGATATTTGGATCCCGACCACTGGCCAAGTGATTTCTGCTGTCCTGTCACTCCTCAGTTGTTTTTTTGGTTTTGTTTTGTTTTTACATTTTTCATGAACGCCCTTCTTTATATTCATGTAGTTACACAATGCAAGCTGCTCATTTTTATTTTATTTTTTTTCTCAGAGCGCAGAGAAATGTGTCCCATCAGATGCAGCAGAAATAAATCCAAATTCTCTTGCCTTTTTGTGTATGTAGGTGATCGGTAAGGTCCCCACCATCTCCATCAACAAGACGGACGGTTGCCACATCTACCTGAGCAACGACTCTCTGAGCTGCGAGATCGTCAGCGCCAAGAGCTCGGAGATGAACATCCTGGTACCCAACAAAGACGGAGAATTCGTGAGTATCCTTTCAGGAGGGAAATCTGAAAAATTGATTAAAGGATACGTCTGATCTTCTATATTTTTGTAATTGTCAAAACAAATCCCACCAAAAGACCAAAAGCAACAATGCATTGATCCTTGTAACAAGTAACGTCTGTGTAGCCAAAGTCTGATACAATCCCACATACAACGCCCTGCTAATGTAAATATTATGGTTGTAGGACCAGTGTGCTTGGGGCTGAGAGCCACCGACAGGGTAGTGAAGTCAGACAATATTGAAAGATGGACGGACACATTGTTTGTTTTGTTGACAAGAATAAAAACAAAATATTACCAGATATCCTTTATGGAGCACAAGCATGTGAAATATACTTTTCAACACGACTCCTCTCTCTTGCTCTCTCTCTCTCTCTCTCAGACGGAGCTCCCGGTTCCTGAGCAGTTCAAGACCATCTGGGACGGCAAGAAGCTCGTTACCACAGCAACAGAGATCGCCGGATAGATGGGGGCAGCATGAGAAATGGCCGCCCCTCCTTGACACCATCCCCACCCCTTTTTTTGCAAATGCCTTCCTGACTGATCGATCACCCCACCAGCTAACTCTCACACTGTAGACTGAGATTTGGACCTCATGCGTTATATATATACCCCCCCCCCCTCCTTCCTTATCAGCCAATCACATTTTAAGCTGTCCCTTCCATAAGCCAATGAGAGGACTGCTCACTTTATCTGGAGCAAATCCTCTAGCCAATCAGCAGGGAGCAGCTTGTCATTCAAAATTGGTTTTCCATGTGAGCCAGTGAGCACTTTTCAAAAACATTCATGAGATTTGCCAACAGCTGGGATGCTCTGTATGATATATTTTTTTTTTATCTATCTGGATAATGCTAAGCTAAATTTAACATGTAGAATAGCCAACATGGGAACAGGGATATTGATTCCTCCGCAACAAAAGCTCTGCAGCCGATCAGGCTCTGCTATCAGGACGCTTCAGGCTGTTAGTCTTTTCTTTCTCCTCTTCCTGGTCAGGAGGGGCTGGTGTTTCTGTTCCATTATATGCAATTCACTGGTGAAGCACTTGTCCAACACAGCCCTTTTTTTTATAGAGGATAATGGCATCCATATCACCTCCGCTGATGTTGACCATAACAATATTAACATTCATAGTGGATAATAATATGAAAAACTCTGAGCACATAAATAGGAGTAAAAACAAGTTGTGTCATAAGACCACTGTCTATTTCACATCATGAGAACTCTCCATCTAGATGATGTTGGAACAATAAATAGCAGGATAATTGTGCTTTTCCTTAATCCCACACATACGACATTCCCGAGTATTTAAAAAAAACAACAAAAAAAAACAAACATTCCATGTAAGAAAATGTTTGCGATAAAGAGCAAAGAGTGGAAGAGACTGAAGGACATAATCATTGTTGTGAAATACTTCACCTCGGTCTCTAGATTGAAAACATCTGCTGTAATCATCTGTATAGACATGAATAATTATTGAATAGTCTTAAAATATTAGCCCGACCATCGACGTCTCTCCATGTCTGCACTCTTTGGTCATCTTCAGCTCTTGAAGCTGTGAAGCTCTTCGCTGGATTTTCTTTGATATCGTCTCTTTTTCTTTTACCTCTTTTTATGTTTTTGGGTCCAAAAATCAGAATTCTGCTCATTCGTACTGGAGACATCATTAAAAAAAAAATCTTGCAATAAAATGTCTTTTGGTTTGTCTTTATTGGATTGAACACGTCATGTGCACCAACACAGTTAAATGATCTACGTTGGGCTGTTAGAACACAAGAATATATGTATTAAAAAAAAATCCAACATTTGACAACAATTTGACCTCATCGAGACAGTTCATGTTAGAAATAACCGACAGACTAGTGTTAGTAATACAGAAGTAGACTGGCACACAAATTAGCTGCTAAAATTAACGAGGCTTCACAAAACGGCATCAACATGCTACAAGTGATCAGTGCAAAGGGAATAATGTGCTTTCTGCCCTGGTTATTAAGCCTGTTTTTACTCTTGCATTATTTTGCTCTTGACACAGAATTAATTTGGTCGTTGGAAGTCTAGTATTATATTTACTCTGCGATGTTCTAGTGCAAATAAGGCAGCAGGTGTTCGTTGAACCACTCTCTGGTAAACTGGAGGTGGTCTCCGTCACTTGCCAGAAAAGCCAGCTTTCCAGCCTTGTCCATCGCTGCCAGGCCCAGACGGTCCTGCATGTGGGGACACACAAGTTTTATAGTTTGGTTTTACATCCTCAGAAACTTGACTGTGTAAAGGCCGTCCTTGGTGGACAGTATAGTATACCACAATGTCTGAAAGGTTTAATTAGCCAACTTTAAGACCTTTTCTTTTAACTGATGAATGTATCAGAGGTCGAGATGCCCTGACTTATGTCCCTAGCATAGACCAAGCTCCCAAGACGCTGGATCTTTAAGAGCACCAGACATGAACCACAACGTCCCTGATTCAAGTCCACCTGGGGACCTTTGCTGCATGTCATTACCCACCTCTCTCCCCTCGTTTCCTGTCCTCTCTAATAAAAAGACACAAAGTGCCAGAGCCACAGGAGACATCAGTTCACAACACAACAGTTTTTACAAGCTGTTCCTCATGACGAGAAAAATGGGTGGCGTTCCCCTTTAACTGTGCTTTTGATACCACACCGATGGCTAAGACTAATGGCAGCTGTAGACTAAATAAATACTAGTTTTATCTTGTTTAAATACAACTGTCCAGCAAAGCAGATGAGACCCATTTAACTTCACCACATTTACGATTTGTTCAGTAATTCAAATATAATGAATTAATAGATTAATATCATGAACACCGTTACCTCTGTGTAGAGAACGCTCTCCTGGAGAGTTTCAGTCTCTTTGGCCTGGCCGGTTTTCAGGAAGCCGAACCACTACAGCGAGAATCAAGACAAGTTTGTGATGCTGCTTTGTTATAAAATACAGTTTATAAACACAGCAGTTTTATTGTATTATCAAAACCACCGTCGAGTGTGTGCTCGGTACGTTACCTCTGTATCAACAGGATCCACTACGGAGTCCTGCAGAAACTTGACCATGACGAACTTCTCCAGCAACTGAAGATTCTTCTTGTAAGTCTCATTCACGGCCTTTCAAACAGAAACAATTAAATATTACAAAACTTATTGAGAAAGCTGATTATTAACAACTCGATTCAGACATCAGAAACATAAATATGTGAATGTGTAACAATATTTACATAAATTAAATTCTATATTCCCACAAATCCCTAATTTCTCCTTTTCAAATCAGTGCACTCACTAGTTTGACAAAATAAAACTATCACTTTCTGATAAGTCACCATTTATAAAGAAGTTTATAAATTGTAACTACTAGATTTATTAATTGTTAAACCCTTTACTCATGCTTTATGCATCAGTTATAAGCTGCTAATAACAACAACAACAACGTTTGGGTTGCCAGGTTGGTTTGGTTTTCTTCCTTTCTATCTGGTAACAATGCTGTTACAAATGTTGTTAATCTATTAGTAAATGCTTATTTAGTTGTTAATAAATTAGTTTTGATCCAGATCCGCTGCAGCCCTTTCCCTAAAAATTGAAAGACTTGTAAATGATCTATGAAAAATGTGTTTTATTAACCATTAATAGACTATCAGTTATTACCTTACTGCCTAAAGGGTGACTTATTAGAAAATGGTACCAAACAATATTATTTAATTATTCTGGAGCTTTTACCACATCTCAAGTCTTCATCAGCAGATGGAGTTTGCTCCTTCATCACTCCATCCACTGATGAAGACTGTGAGATGCAGTGAAAAGCCCTAGAAAAAGCCAGTAAGTGGGCCTCAACTTCAACTCTTTCCAAGGTCAAGAATAAACTTATTATTATTTTCCCACGACAGCAAAAGTTTGCAGACTGCAGGTCTGGTGCTGCAGCCACATACTGACCCTCTCCTGATTGATGTCGGCCAGGAAGAGGCTGTGCTTCTTGTACAGGTCGTCATTTAAGGGGTCGTGCCAGTACTGGGCCTGCACCAGGCTGATAACCACAAACACAACATCCAGATCAGTTCAACAGAACAATAGTCTGTACAGTGGTGATGATGACAGCCACACAACACCAAGGCTGCTAAACACATCAGCATCGCTGAGCGATAAAGTAAAAGACAACTTACTGTTTTTGGACCATGTCAGTGTAAGCTCCGCTGTTCAAAGCTTTGCGTATCATGTCACAGATGTTGGAGCTCTCTCCGGGACACCTGGGCAGCCCGTACACACCTGGAGATTGAAAAACGCATAGTGAAGAAGGCTGCTTGTTGTATCGTGTCAAGAGTTTGTGATCATGATTATTCATGTTCAAACTGTCTTTTAAGGGCTGATACATATTCAACATGGAGGAGAAGTTCAGTGAGCTAATTCCATCTCCTGAGGAAGATCATAAACATCTAAAAAATTATCAAATTTAACTTAATTGTCTGCAAGAGGAAATTCATTTGGTCAGAGGCGCAAAAGCAGTACAGAAAAAATACATAAAGTAAGATCATGTGCTATGATTGAAAGCTCCAGAAAAGCTACTAAATTCAAAAGAATGACTGCTACACCACAGGTCTGAATTTTACAAAACTAGCTTAAAAGCTACATTCACCACTATTAGACAATGTTTTACTGGTTTTATCTGCCAACAACAACATTAATATCAAATAATAGCTATAATAGTGCAGCACTTTTCTATACCAAGATAAAGTCTGTCAAATAAAAAAGAACACCTGCTGCTGAACATAATGCAAATCTGAGCTGTAAATTAGGAACTGTAGGATATTACAGATATAACACAACAAAATGAGCAGTGTGCAGGTATTTCTTCATCTGTCAATGCAGATAATTAATACCCAGCACCTGGAAAGATTTAAAGGAAAGGATTTAAAAAGGACTATGCAATTTGTTTCTACTGAGGATGTTAATCTGCTCACAAATATATAGTTTCATTTTTAAAAACTGCAAAATCATTTCTGTAGCTTTTAGCAAATGTTATTCAAACAAAATAAATAAATAGTGCATTTGTTGGGGACTACTTTTAGCTGCAGAGTAATATACATACCAGTGGAGCTCTATAGCACAGAGGAATAAGATATATGTGGTCTTTTCATAGGATTTGTTAATAAGTAAATATATAGAATATCACCAGATATAGTTTGAGGACTTTAATATCACGTGATGCCAAAATT
The DNA here is from genome assembly GCF_043641665.1 of Enoplosus armatus. Classification (NCBI taxonomy): domain Eukaryota; kingdom Metazoa; phylum Chordata; class Actinopteri; order Centrarchiformes; family Enoplosidae; genus Enoplosus; species Enoplosus armatus. Next base: position 16,842,764 of record NC_092195.1, read on the forward strand.
TTATCTAGAATTATGCATTTATATGTTACCTTGGTGTTGGCCACCAACGGAGATCAGGGTTTTCATTGGTGGAGAGGGACAGCGCTGAGCCACAGCTCTCCTGTGAAGAGAGGAAGAGTCAAAGCGAGCTTCCTCATTCTTGTCAGGAGACAAAAACTTTAAAACAGAGGCTGCAAGCTCAGGCCTTGAACCAAACTATCCTGACTTTCTCAAACATGTTGAAATCATGCCGTTCTCTCAGATATTGGTATTTTCTTTAAGTATTTCATTCACTCTGAAGGAGAATCAAGCAAGTAAGTGAAACTACACAAACACAGAATTTGTCCAAGTTCTACCACGTTCACATAACAAAACCATTCAGTGTCCAGAACAGTAGTTACATACAGAAATTGTGCCCCCTGGGAGAAGCCCATAGCATTGTATCCTTCCTTCAACTTTGGGTCCTGAGCCAGCTGACTGCACACCATGGACACCTGCTCATTCACATCCATGAAAAACCCATTTTCTGTGTCCTGCAAGAGGAGAAACATGAAAAGTTCAAAGCATGACAGATAGATTAAAAAGAAGAAAACGAGCACCGACCACGAGGAGAAGAGCTGAGAGATAAAGTCACGGTGTTACGACGGATCAAAGCAGAGTCGTGCTGGTTTGCTATGAATATTAACACTGAAAAATGACATAGTGAAGTTGTAAAGGAGCTATTTTTCTGATGTAACTTGTGCTACTAGCACTGCAAATATCACAGAATAGGAATCCTTACATGTCATGTGGATGTATCAATCAAATCTGCTGTGTGACTGTTTGGTTCACATGTGACGTTCTTGGCTAAACATGTTGTATTTTAAGACTTATTGTGTGTTTGTGCGAGAGGAAGAGAGGACAGGATTTTTCTATTGAAGGCTGTGAATGGATTTATGTACCTTTACGGAACTGAAATAAAGTACCTACAGCACAGAAAAATTATAGAAAAAGTCAAAAGAAGAGAGTGCAGATCCAATTTTCTCCATCGA